>NC_049990.1:22333573-22335494 GCF_000003815.2 Branchiostoma floridae | reverse complement strand
CAGTAAACATATAGAGACGACATATCCTATTTGCCAACAAATATTTTCCAGTTTATCTTGTCTCAAACTCAAGTTGTTCATTTCGACGTATACGTAGCTTTTGACACCTTTCTACAGTGTAGATGTTACAAGAATTTCAAAAATTTTCTATTTCTAGCTAGTTTTCTGATAATATTAAACCAAGTCAGTATAATATAGATTGAAACTGGAACTGGTAGTTACCAAGACATTGTGTATTGCTTACCTAGACTACGTGTATGCAGGGTGCCACAACACAATGGTCGCTAAGTTGGCAATCAGAAACTTGTTAGTATTCTCTGGTCAATAGATACATAACCACCATTTTTCTATTAGCTCTAGGACTGAGCGACTGAGAATGGTTGGGGGCATCAAAATGTTTATGTTTTCTTATTTCTGTTAGTTTCTTTGTGTCTGTAGTCCCTTTCATTCGACTTTCATTTTATTTCATGTCAAATGTCACATTGTACTTTTCATCGTTTTTCCGCACTCTCCCTACCACACAAACTTTTCCATTGCCTTGGAATTCAGAGCTACTAACAATAACCCTGTTAGCACCTATGTACCTAGTCCTGAAATACATATATATCAATTTATTTTCTTTTTAAGTTGAAGTGGAAAAACAGTGATACATAAGGCATCCTTCCACGCCTAAAAATCATCTGATTAGCAAGTAATTTATTAATTAACGGACATCAAATTAAGACCCTTTATGTGTTCCTAAACGTGCACTGATAATTTAGTGGTTGTACAAAAACGAATCTAATACTCCACTAAGTAAGCAAGTATGAATACAGTAGTATATAGCCTCCTTCGGTCAGTATTGACCATGTAAAAATCCTAATTGATACCATCCCTAAGGCTTCGGCTACAGCTTATGCAGTAATACAATAATCAATATTCTAACCATCAGAATGCCAAGTACGTTTTCAATTGATACGTATAACTTATTGGTCCCAAAGGTTGTTTTAATATTTTGATAGTTCAAGGTCTAAGCATTTATTCAAATGTACAAAACGTCTGATTCTATTGGTCCACTCTTTGCCGCACCTTAAAGTACACATCAGCCCAATTACGTCAGATTCTGAAGGCAGACCTGTTGAATTGACCACTCTCCGCTGTCCATCAGAGTGGACCAGTATTGACTCTCACCTGACGTGAAGATGGACCACCTGCCGTATTGTTAACTCACCTGTGGTACCTGACGACCGACAACGTGTTTAACAACAACAAACAAATAGGGTGGTTTTTGCGTGTAAGCAAAATGGGAGTGTATATGTACATACCAGTAAAGGCCTTCGATATATACGGTCTTACTGTGTGTTACCAAATGGGTATATTTCAGCATGTAAGCAATTGCAATATTGAAGTTTTTGATCACAGTCGAAGCAAATACGTACACAAAGGCAGTGGTCTTAATAACATACGCGCTGCAATTGCAGACACATAAGATTAATCTATTCTTTTGTATACAAGGAATCTGGGAACATGTTGATCATGTTGAAAAGTGTCTTGATCAATTCAAACACACAATTATATTATGAGATTATTGTTATTCACCGATGACTGAGTTCTTGGGACAGTGTTTTGAAGCTATAGCAACTCAATGACTTTGTGAATCCAATGCAAGGACACGTTTACATCGTAAATCATTTATCAACACTGGAATCCTACAAGTATCAATAGACACTGTAGCGATTACCACAACGAGCCAGTTTCTATCATCCTTGTAGAATTGGACTTGGTTTCTCACACTGTCCCCTGCCCCTTTATGACAACGGTATTTATTGTACGTTACTGATTCGCTTGTTGGAGTGGGACACTGATAACTAGTACGTAAGCAAAATCACCAAGTGGTTGTTTAAGGTAATCGATTGTTTATTGGATGTCTATCAAGATGCCT
>NC_049990.1:22325246-22333473 GCF_000003815.2 Branchiostoma floridae | reverse complement strand
CACTCACCCCCCCCCCAAATCATTCTGAAACCCCTGTTTTGCTGTTTTGCCCGCCTAGAGTTTACGTTTGTACACAGGGACAATCAACATAATCAAGGAAGCAACTCCACTTTGTACAATTGACTGGAATACTGATGATTGACGTGAAGGCAGGACGACACTCATACCATGATGCGCTCCTAGCGGATCTTGATCTAACTGTCTATCCCAAAAACTTCTTTGTTCAAGCGCCCAGAGTGATCTATTTATCCCTTCCTCATACATAGGGGGCTCAAAGACTCAAAGCCAGAATAAGGACTGTTTGTTCTCCGCTCACATTACAAACAACTAAAGGACGGGTGGTAATTTGAAGAATGAAAGACCATTCGCAAACGCCCAAACACGTTATTTGTGACTTAGACTTGAATCAACGGTAAGTACTCAACAATTTAAGCACACAAACGTATATCGTTCTACTGCCTGTTTTGTGTATTTTTAGGTTGGGTTATAGTATATGGCAACCTCATATTGTACCGTGAAAAAATCGCGACCATTCTAAGAATGTCAAATAAAAATGTGTTACGGAAAATGAACGTGACATGGTTTTTCTTAACCCAAGGCGGTTTCAAATACATGAATCATCTTCCGTTAAAGTACTAAAGAATCTTCGTGGAACCCGATATGGCATCTTGACAATACCTTCACACTAATGTATTTATCCACGGATCAACGCCTTGTAGGAGGTCTGTCTCTTAGATTAGGCGCCTTTCTCTGAAAAGTCAACAGCGATTGACAAGAAATCAACCAATACCACAGGATTTGTAACGTACGAAAGGACATGAAAGCATGAAGAAGTCTTGATTGGACGACCAACATGCGGGATACATGACAACCTATCGGAAAACATGCTTAACGACTCGCGCGAGTGCACAAAGCAAAAGATAACAGCATTCCTGTTATTTTTCAGCAGATTAATGGTTACACCTACAGAAAACCAACCGTAATTTTGTGACATGAACGGCTTGGCAACACATGCCGTTTTAGTTTGATCCCTTACAAAGTGAAATCGTTACTAGTAAAGAAATATGCTCGTTATAAGTAACAAAATATGCTTCTCTGCGATATCATAAGAAGTGGGCTCAGTTCATTAGTTTTCTTTATTGTTCCTATCATAATATTATACATAATGTACAAAGATGAGGCATAAAACGATGTAATGAAGCAATACGCATTTCCCCTCTACTAAAAGTATAGAACGTAAGGGATGATGTAGAAAATCACGTGACCTTGCGATGCGGGCCATGGTTGGTTTAGATCTATCAAATTACTAACCAAACCCTTAAGGAAGCTAAAACCTGTTAACAAGATTATCTACACGTTTTACTAAAACATTGCGGAATGCGCCTGAACAAAAAAAAAAAAAAATGCATGAAAACGAAAAAGGCAGTTCGTTCATATTATTGACAGCCATAAAAGTTCAAAGAGCAAGTCTAAAATTTTGACAGTCTCAAATGCATAAGACCCAATTAAGGGCAAGGACGGGATCTGGAGCTATTAAGGTGATTTCCAAGGAGTGGCTGAAGAATTTGTTCTGAAGCGGAACGCGGGGACAATCCCCATTTCTCGTCATCACCAGAGCATCCTTATGCAAATATCCGTTGTCATGGTAACCAAGAACAACCTTGCCAGTGTGCGTGACTGATGACGTAAATACGTTGCCTAATCGGGTCTACAAAGACCACGTGTTGTATGTATGTAGTACCCCTGTAATGTTTGGAAGTAAGGAAAAGGATAGAAATAGATATAACATACGAAATCGCCATGTTGGTAGCCACTGCGCCATCTCTTCCTGTACACTTGGACCAGAGTTTTGTTGTCTATACGTACGATTTCTTCTGGATACAGTCTGGTGTACATGATTATCGTTTATTCATCACCATACAGGTGTGGTGTGCATCTGTTTTCGGAGAATGCTTCCCCTTTACAGGTGTGGGGTGCATCTGTTTTCGGAGAATTCTTTCATGAACGGATTATCGTGAAAAGTATTCGGGGACAATATCGAAATTATCTTTTAATTTTTTTTTTTCAAATTGATTTTAACTGATTATAACAAGTTACAGTTTGGAGTTAGCTTTTAGACTACTAGAGTAGACATATTCTATACTGTTCTGCACAGTTTGTTTGTCTCCTTTCATGTCAACTTCAATTAGCACACGGGCAAGAATTTGCAATAAACTATTATCATTAAAATGCTTGAATTCTTAATTAGCTATTAGTATAATTTAAAAGAAGAAAAATAATGATATGAAAGAAGGTACTGTTGTTTAAAGAACGTTTCATGTCAATCGAAAATAATCTGATTGCAAATGTCGATTCTTCATTCTATGCCATTCCTCCGTTCACCCTTCTTTCCTTTTTTTAATGAGTCATTTCAATAACTGAAAAACCATTAAGACCCGGTCAGCCGATACAAAGATAAAGGCAAAAACACGTCACAACTCAGAATGAGCAAATATGATGAAAAAACACACTCTCGACACAGCATGAACCCAAAAGGATACAGTACAATTCCCAAAGAAAACAGTTTCAGAACCGCATTATTGGCAAAGTTAATTGAACGATACTCCTAAGTCTATTTGACAAGTGATTAAGTAATCGATGCCTCTTTTAAGGGACAAGTGAATGAAACAATTCCTGTCAGAAATCCACGGGCCCATGTCTAATGGTGCTAGGTACATGAGGTAAGGAGATGTCTTTCCGTAAGGGGGGGTACGTTTTGTTTAAGAAAGGCGCGGCAAGTGTTAAGGAATTGCAGCTTCTTTTTCTAACTTTGAAATTCTTCAATTTTTTTTCAACCTCATTGATACTGTTCGGAAAACTTGGGCAGTACAAATTATTTTGTTGCCTTACAATCAGGTTTTCAAAATAGTTTTTGTCATGTTTCCCCTGTCTAGTCTATATTGCCATTGAAGCTGTGACACATAGACATTGTCCGCTTTTTTGTCATACCAAGAAGTTAATAAGATTATTTTAAACACAACAAAAGATGTACAGTATTTTGGCTATAAGCAATGGAAAGTAGTTGCCAGAGTTGTCTTCGGTCTTAGATTTTTTGAGACATATATGTAGTGATCATATTTTTCTTCAATGAAGTTTTTTCATGTGACATTTACAGGCAGTAAACACACGAGAAGTGATGTTTAAGTTTGAAAAAGTCTACGACTCGCAAATATATATATATTCGATGTTTACCTCCGCCGACTTCACTTATACAATTTACGTTTGAGCAGAAAATGCAAACAAGCAAACCTTTTATGGAACTTATCGATCTAGTGAACACTTTCAATCATAACATTGGCTCGCTTATGAAATATCTATATTACCACACGAGGGTCATGATATGTAGAATCATAGTCCTAACATTATTTTTGGGGAAATCGCATTTCTAAAGAGGACCTTGAACCATGACATGTGACAACAGAAAAACAAGATCGAACACACCTGCTTGGTTTTCAAGAGGCTACAAAACTAATAGGCAAAATAGTACAACACCTATAGACCTACACTGACAGCAAAACAATCGTACATACCAAAAAGAAATCGTTCTAAACTTATGATGCCCCTAACATTCAAGAAAATGTGGATGAGTTAGATTGCTCACCTTAATTTCTTAAAACTCCGCTATCGTCTAAGTAGGTCGGATGATCCGATAAAACTCGGTAAACTCTCGTAACGGGTGAGGAAATTTTGGTAACGGGTCGGGGGATGACTTAGTTCCGTTAGGGATATCCACTCACCACGGCGTGGCGAAATGCATAAGAGACTGGGCTTAAGTGGCCGTTCACCAAACTTTAAAAAGGACGAAACTGAATCATTTCCATGAACACTCCCAACTTGTACGATACTGGAAGTTATAGAACGGACCCACCCTACGTAAGGAGTAAGGAGAGACACGATTGGACGACGTTCCGGTAGAAGTAAGATTTTGATGGTAACTGACAGATGTTGGCGAAAGTACTTACCGCATTATGCAAATCAGATGGGTGTGGTACCACTCCAACCTTACTCTCATTTGTAGCAGACGATATCACGTATTTTTAGACGTTTCTGGGCGTGTGCAAGTTGTAGCTGTGAGATCGCTTGGCATGTTTGGCTCGGGACGTAGAGGTTCAAGGTTCGAATCCTGCCATGGCACTTGAGCCCTTGGAAAAGGGACTTTTACACGACCTTCCCCACTTCACTCAGGTGAAAATGAGTACCTAGCTTAGGTTAGGGACGTCCGTCGTTATGACGTTAAATGGAGGTTCCGTGTTTGGGGAGATCCCCACCCCCACCATACCTTTCGAGAAAAAGAGTAAGGGCATGCCTCTGTTTGCGATGGAGCAAATCCTTGTGTCCAGAGTTGGTGATTCACTTAAATCAAATCACCCCGTCAGAGACGGCATAACCCCAACGGTGCTGTAATACACAGTGTGCCTATACTGATTATTTCTATATTGTTCAATTAATGAAATTTTCCTTTTTTCTTGTAGTTTATAGTTGACCATAGAAAATTCAGTGTACTTTTTGTCGTGTCAATAAAGCTTGCATATAATTAACGCCGGTACATGGGGTAGCCCTCCCCCTGCATACGTGGTGCTAAGAGGAAGTTTAGACGACATCCCTGGACATGTGACACACAAGTAAAGTTTGCAGACAGGAAAAGAGAGCGCCCTATTGCTACTAACAGTTGATTTAAGACTTACTTTCTCACACTTAACGTTTGGAATGGCTTCCCTTTGATTAATGACACTAAATCTCCTTAGATTTCCAGTTCACGTATTCCTACTGACCCGTTCAACCATTAACCGTTATGTCAACCTTCTTAGACAACTTATAAATAGGTTTAAATCGCTTACTAACTCACGTTCATTTGTTGTATATTGTCACGTCGTATTCACCTTTAGTCGACATCCCTGGACATGTGACACACAATTTAAGTTTGCAGACTTTTAGTTCACGTATTCCTACTGTCTCGATCAACCATAAACCGTTATGTCAACCTTCTTAACTTCTAACCGAGAGTTATCCTGGACTAACTCACGTTCATTTGTTGTATCTTGTCACGTCTTATTCACCTTTACCCCAGGGTGACAAACAGACAGGTGTATCCCTCTCAGTAACGACACGTACACGTATGGGTGACACGAATCTTCTATTCAGGGAAGACACGTTTTGCGTCAGGTAGTGTCAGAAACGAAGACCTACACTAACGAAGCGTGGAAAAGATGCCGAGATATGGCGAAATACCTGCGAAGACCTCAGTTCTCTCGTTCTCCAAACATCGTTGTTGGAATCAAACCCGGTTGCTTGGATAGCTTCAGCAAACAAACAAGCAAACATAGCAACATGCACGCTTACATGCCTTTCTTTTCTATGTTGAATTCCATTTTAGTTCTTTTAATAATCAGTTCGGGTGCCCTGACTTTGAATGAACTAGGACATAAAGACATTTTTATGATGTAACTATCATGGTATCTACCCAGAGGCTTTCTTATATTTGACATACAGAACTATATTGAATCGTCGTCACCATAGCAGCGTTCAAAATTGGTAAAAAATCGCCACGTCTTTGTCACAATTTTTACATACAGTACAATTATCTAATATTGTCCTTTTTTTGTAAATTCCTTTACTTTGCAATCTTTCGACCATCTGTAGCTGGAACTAATATATCACACCAAACCACATGTCATATCTGAATGTATATAACACCAAACTTTGTTTCAAACTGAAGGGAATTCAAGTCATCTTAGCAAACGTTTCCTGTGTAGTTTTTAGTCTCCAAAACGTCTTGTGTGTTTTGAATTCCATTTCACACACACCCTACTATCCCTTCTGAACATCCGTTATGACTATACTTCTTAGAACACAGTCTTCCACCTACGCTCAACATTGGTGATGCTTGTAACAGGTGCCAAGTTCAAAACCCCTGAAGTTACGAGACTATCAAGTGTGGCGATTGATTCATCAGATGTTCCAAAGAACTCACCGCACTTATGGAAAAGAGTAGGGGACCTTCCCGGTGTGAGCTGATCAAACATTGTAGTCTGGTCTCCGGATTGACATCTCGCAAAGGTGATAGTCACCTGTTATGTCAATACTTACACAAATGTGGTAAAACTTAATAAAAGGTAACACCGGTCTTGTGTAAACCGTCTTGTAAAATGGGAACCAACTCGCCAGACAACTTCCTATCGTTTGTCTACATTAATTAACAACTTTATTAAACATACAGATGCGAAATCCAAAAAGTATCTATTTCTATTGGAGATTCTAAGCCAAAGATGTACAACTATTACCGAGAATGTTGGAGCTTGTTTTTGTAACATTATGACTTGCTGTGTTTAGAGGTCAAGTGCTACTTATACCCAGAGAGAGGAAAATCTGGAGTAAGGCCAATGTTGTCATCGTTTCTATGACAACGTAGCTCAAGTTGACTTAAGGAGGTATCTCACTGCACTTGGGTTCGAAAGATTACTCAACAAATTTCAGAGATAAAGAACGACTTTTCTTACGTTTTGTGAACTTTGTTGTCTAAATCATTAAAAAAATCGCCGAAAATAACACAACAATGCCGCAGGAAACCCCGCAGTACCACACCTGTGCCCAAAGTGCAGTCAGATATCACCTTTACGGACGTGAAGTCTGATCTTCAAGTAGATATTGGGTGGAAATATCGTGCGTTTTTTTTACAGCTGGCGCAAGCTCCCCTGGCTCCTGGAAAAGTTACGATGAAAGCGGCACGTTTTGTCTCAGATTTTCATAAGTTTGGAATCTGTGCGGTTTTCTCCTCTGGAGGGTTGTGAAGGGAGTGTTTTCTCTCGGCCATGGCCACGCCTGGTCCCGACAGCTGGGAATGCTTTCAGTCCTGAACTCTGAACTTGTGGTTTTCTCACTTGGTCGCAGGAGACGTCCCTGTACATACGCTTCTTAATCAACGATTTCCGCTACCATTCTTAAAACCAATATCCTATTTTGTTAGAAACAGGTATTTTGTAGAGTCACAAGTTGCATTCATGAGAACTATCGACCGAAAAAAAATAACAGATTGGAATAACTT
Source organism: Branchiostoma floridae (assembly GCF_000003815.2). Taxonomy (NCBI): domain Eukaryota; kingdom Metazoa; phylum Chordata; class Leptocardii; order Amphioxiformes; family Branchiostomatidae; genus Branchiostoma; species Branchiostoma floridae. Next base: position 22,326,392 of record NC_049990.1, on the reverse strand, counting down.
TCACTCACAATAGACAGACAGGAGAAGTCTGGCTTTGGGCGTTGGAAAACTTTCTGCTGCATCCATCCATTTGTATCATATTCATTCATATTCTCTTGCGTTGGAAAGTTACTCCTTCGGTAAGTCACGAATCATGTACGACATAGCACCATTACACCTACATGTACTACAAGTCTTCTCTAGTACCCATCAATAACATATGTAGCGTTATATGATCATGACTATAAGGCTTTCGATGACAGATTCACATAAATGAAAGTTTAAAGAGTCAAGGTCTTTGAGCCTGAGCTTCGGTACACATATGTATCCAATAAACACCCTAGTCATTTAACGTCTGATTCAAACCCTCTCAACACACCATGAAGTGTATCAACATCAGTACACACCGCCTGCGGATAACCACAGCATTCAGTACACTACTGTACATTCATGTGGGGTCTACATCTGTTTTGAACTTTGGGATTGAGTTCACGAAGTTTGGAACGGGTAAAATCAACACTTGAACCTAACATAGCTATAGGACTGAGTGAGTGAGTGTGAGTGAGTGAGAGAGCGAGTGAGCGTGAGTGAGTGCGTGCGTGAGTGAGTGAGTGAGTGAGTGAATGAGTGAGTGCGTGAGTGAGTGAGTGAGTGAGTGCGTGAGTGAGTGAATGAGTGAGTTAGTGTGAGTGAGTGAGTGAATGAGTGTGAGTGAGTGAGTGAATGAATGAATGAATTAGTGAGTGAGTGAGTGAGTGTGAGTGTGATTGAGTGATTGAGTGATTGATTGAGTGATTGAGTGATTGATTGAGTGAGTGAGTGAGTGAGTGAGTGAGTGAGTGAGTGAGTGAGTGAGTGAGTGAGTGAGTGAGTGAGTGAGTGAGTGAGTGAGTGAGTGAGTGAGTATCAATATCGTACATGGTGCCGTGTATGACAATAGCTATCAAACAACAATGTATATGGTACAGGGTATGGCAATAGATATTGAAACATCAATACAATCAGGGTATAATAATTCATATCCAACTGAATGATATTAGTACATGTTTGGGCAAATATGTATGAATTTATTGCTTCACAACCTTCATGGGACTACGTATGACAATAGGCATCAAACAACAGTGTATGGTACAACGTATGGCAATAGCTATTAAAACAGCCGCTGGG
>NC_049990.1:22319462-22322065 GCF_000003815.2 Branchiostoma floridae | reverse complement strand
GAGTCCGCACGTGTCGGTCTGGACCCAGGAGGCACACGGCGCGACAGGAGCTGTCAATCATCAGGGTTAGTCAACAGGAACATGGCCGCCCTGTACAGGACAGACATGCCTTTCGTTTTATCAACAAGTCTATAGGGAACATCATGCTAATCACACATCCTGATAGTGGTGTCGACAGAGGAAAAGTATCCACAGTATAGAGAGACTTTAATAGACTTCTTATACAGTTGTGAATTTCATCTATTGCTTCAGTTTCCTGGATAGCAATTGTAAACATTCAGATCTATAACGTTATCACAGCGTTCTTCAAAAGTAGGGGCCTATTCAAAGTTACTCTACATTTGCATGGACGCAAAATATAGCCAAAAGGTGATGATATTGAAAGAAAGCGACCATAAAGCATGAAAGTTGATTTAACATTAATACTTTCAATCATGCACTCTCGTGTTTGCAGACTTGTACCTTAGAGGTCAATGACCCCACGCGGCAGCTGTTTTCGCGCCAAATTTGTTCTCTGACAGAAATGAGTAAACCACGTCTGACGAATACAAATCACTCGCAAGTCTGGGTTTATTTTCGTCATCAATTTACGGAATCCTTATTTTTTCAGACGAAGGTATTCAGACTTGTCGAGTTATCTCAGGAAGGAATGTGTGAACATGACGGAAACGGTTTGGCCCCGGACATTACCGTCGACTGAATGCGACTTGGGAATTCCTTGTCGGAAGTATGTTTCTCAGTCATTATTCATAACCACTTTCCCCTGTGACTAAGCTCACAAACCACATGAAACGTGTTCCGTGTATGGCTAGACAGACATTTTTTGCCCCCCCCCCCCCCAACATTTAGACTACGCATACGGTACCGTTAGATACACAAAGTAACTAGCAATACTGGTAGCGTATCTTGAATCTTACCATGTTCCATGAATGATAAAGAGCAGGTAAAGATGGTAAGATTAGAAATGAAATTTCTATCATGACTTAGAATAGAATTGAGACACTACTACGAGAACACTAAATACACCAATATACGCATAGTTCTTTTACTAGAAATGATGACAATATGGGATATCTAACAATATGGTGAAACGATTCAAAAGGTTTACTGGCAATTTTGTTCTCACAACTTTAGAACTATTTCATTCTCTGTAACAGGAATGGCCCAGGAGGGGGGTAGGGTGTAAAAATGACGGTGCAATTTTATTAGAAAGTTTAGGCCGTTTTTGCTCTATTTCATCTACCTGTGGTCAGGGTGTGGTGCGGGTGTGGTGCCCGGCACCTGTTGTGTCCCATGTTTACCGTAACATTTGTACAGTCCACCGTGACAGCTCCCAGGTAAATATTGTTCCCCCAGGGTTACGGTGTTTTGGTCAGTGTTTGGGACTGTGGACAAACGATGACCACTAAGTAGTATTGACCACTTAACTACCCACATAGTAAAGGTGGTATCTCACTGCACTTAAGTCACTGCGGGGTTTGATAGATATCTTCAACGAATTTTACAGACAAGGAACTAATTATCCTACTTTTTGTGTATCTATTGTCGTCCAAGTCATACTTTCACGTATTACGCAATATCTGGATTATTAAAAAAAAAACCCGAGAAAATAACAAAACGGTGCCGCAAGCTTGACGCAAATGCAGGAAGATACCAACTTAACTTTCTTCAGACCTATATATTCAAGTGTAAGGCCATGTTGATATAGATTCAATAGATTCTTCATTTATGTTCTTTCACGTCTTCTTCTTAGACTTTGGAATTGACGTTGAAATTCAATGACATTAGTATACGTTTTCTCATATTTACACACACATTTTGCTCATTTTGCTGATGTTTTGTATGATTTTCAGTATAGCTAAAAACTTTTCATGTATTTTTGAAAATGGCGCGATCAGATATCATTCATATAATCAAATCAGTATGACCTAAACACTAAAAAAGAATAATTAGCTTTGCTTTATTGCAAAGTAGGCTTGATCATAAATATATATGTCTAAAAAAACAAAGCTCCTAGTCACAGATTCATTTCCCAGAGTTTCAGCATTTTGACCTTTGTTTGGAACAATGAACATGCGGATGTCATTATCAGCATTACTAATCAACTAACTACTGTACCCATATTGGCACGGCGTTTGCCATAGTCCCTTTAACATACAATAGAAATTTGAGCTAAAATCCAGGACTAAAAGCCTATCCGTATTATTGTCCCATTAACTTCGTCGTCATCGTCATCCTTGGTGATGACAGGCGGTGATATTGAGAGAGTTTCTGCGTTTTTAAAGCGCCGCGTTGCAGATCCAAGAAGAACGGCAGGCCACTTTGCGATAATGAACTTAATTCTCGCCGTTCAATTCTACATGAATTACCTTTATGTATAGGCTTTATGTAGAGGTTTATTTCAAGACGCTACGTGGCTAATTTTGTCTTGAGGATTGATAGGGCGAAACCCGCACCCAGTGTCAGGGGACAGGGACAGACCATTATACTTAATAGGTTTAGAAAAGGATTGACCCTTGCCCGATATTTTAGCTTATATTTGCTTCTCATAACATTCCCAAATAGGCAATAAACAATTGTACGCCACGACACCAGAAGTTCGT
>NC_049990.1:22303358-22319362 GCF_000003815.2 Branchiostoma floridae | reverse complement strand
CAGACGACACACAGTCGTATTCCAACGTGTCAGGACCAAGAAAGGGCAGTGGAGAATTAGAATTTTATTCCCCAGCCGAGAGCGAGTTCGAAGACGATACCGACAGCAACAGCAGTAGCAACAATGGAAGAATGGTGGTGGGAGTAGCGCCCCCTCTCGATCAACAGGAGAAGTACCATGTTTTCTTCTGCTACAGCAGCGCCGATGCACCATGGATAAAAGTCATGATCAACAAGCTCGAATCAGATGAACTCGGGTTCAAGTGCTGTTTCCACGAACGCGATTTTATTCCCGGTATGTCAATCATCGAAAACATTGTCCGCTCCATCCAAAAGAGCCAAAAGACCGTTTTCGTACTCTCGCGAGACTTCGTGGCCAGCAGGTGGTGCAATTTCGAACGGCAGATGGTGATGGGCGCCAACCTCAGAGAAGAAAACAAAAAGGTCATTCCCGTCATGCTCCGCGAGTGTGACCTGCCTGACTTCCTCCAACACATGACGTACCTGGAAGAGTGGACGCCATATTTTTTCGACAGATTCATCGGTGCATTGAAAGGTACGCCTTTAATAGAACTTTATATAAGATTCAGTACAAAAACTTTGGAAACTTGATTTTGGTCCATTATATTTGCGTGAATATGAATTGCACTGCATTTTATACAATGTACATGGAAGCTTGTAAAGAAGGAAATATAAAGAACGAGCGAACGAAAGAAAGAACTGTAATGAATAAGATCTTCATTGATATATGATACTATAAAATTGGTAGATTTACGAGATGCTGCTATAAGATTCCGAATAGAAGGATTCTGGACGAAGGTCTATAGAGGGAGAATGTTCGGTTATTCATTGATGAAATGGCACTGAAATGACTTTAGATGAAAAATGATCATAATTTAGATGCAACGAATCCTCTGTTAATTGTTTGTTGGCAATTTTGATATCGTTGTTGCTTTTCAGAACCCACCTCAGACAATCCAAATAGCCATTCGGATTCCTTCTCAGCATTCACCTACAACCCCAGTAAGTATTAGTGGCCGTGTAACATAACATGTTAACAGAAGATACCTGATACCTGATAGAGTTTGCGTACTTAAAATCCACCTTAGAACCGTGATGTTAGAATCACCGTCTACGACCAGGTTATCAAAAATTTTAGAAGGTGATACATTTTCTGAAGGCGAAGTCCATTATGCTGAACATTATGATCAAAATTGTGCATGCAAAATAACCTGTATATATGTATATATATATATATATATATACAATACTCAATGCAGCAGGACTCTCCCCAGTTCAGTATCGAACCCGAGACCCCGACTACGCTATATATATATATATATATATATATTATATTATATTATATATATATATATATATATATATTATATGATATATAAGTAAATAAGACTAACTCACTATATCCGCTTGTTTTTGCACACACAGTTTCCTCACCTTTGTTTGTTAATTTGTTCCAGTCACTTGTAACTAACACCATGCACAATGCTAGCAATGTCTGTGATGGGGGCTAAGCAGAAAAAGAACAAGAACTTATGCAGAAATGTTCGATGCCATCTGACCTATGACATGACAAAGTTTCTCCACACAATTGGTAACAATTAATTGAGTTTCAACAAACTCAACTTTGATTGTTAAAAAGTTACCCGTGCGATCGTTCTTAACCATTTTAGCATTGATTCACATTTTGAAATTTTGTATTTTGTTGCGTGTTCTGTCAATTGCGTTAGTACTGTTAAGAAATAAAAACGTGATGATATTGTAATTGTTGTATATACAGACTACAACAATGGCCAACAATTGCTGCGGATAGAAGCGACGACTGCATGCTGTCCACCATGCGCTAGGTTTGACGATCAGATTGTCCCTTCTGAGCTGACGTCCAAGGGCATTCGGGTACGGACTGTTTAGAATAACTAGTATGGTATTTATTTCTTGATGTGATATCTTTGAGACTGCACATGATATATATGTAGTTTCGAAATGAAAAAGTATAAGGCCATGTTGATTTGATTTTATGGATGACATCCACTCGCATCAATTTTTTGCAGTTTCCAATGAAAAAAAGTTTTCAAAGAAAGAAAGTTTTCAACCATAATCTAAATCATGAAAAGCAGCTTCAAAATAAGCAATTATATGACGTGGAATACAAAAAATAAATATCGGAAAACGTACACCAATGTCATAGAACATTACAAGGTCAAAGAACAAAAATGAAGAATCTAAGCATGAAAGTTCATGAAAAACATTTGTTTAACCTTCCTGACCACTTTGATTTCATAATGAAGGCAACTTGTTTTTGTCAAACTTTTTTGTTCGCACACTCGCATCAGTTTTTTCGATTCCTAGAGGATGTCATTCATATAATCAAATCAACATGGCCTAACCGGGAATCGTTGAAGAGGTTCATTTGTCACATATGGGTAAGTTAATAAAGTAATTCTTCAATCAGTGACTCTTGAAAACACGTAAAACATGTACCTCCAAAGTTTTGATGTCGTACATCTTCATCATCACGAACAAAAAAAAAACATAGACTCGCGAGATCACGATCTGACAACTGGGAAAAACAAGCGAATGCATGAATTATAACAGAATCATCATCAATTTCATAAATTACAAATTAAGAAATCTTTCCGTCTGCAGATACCGAGAGAAGATTACCAGGAAGCCGTCTGTAAACTGATGGAGACTGGCAAAATGAAGGGGTTCAGCTGCTGCTCCAGTGAAGCCTGCTTCTGGATACCGACTTGTTTAATCCTATCTCCAATATTAGTTTTCATTATGGCAATGATATGTCCCGGAAAAGGCGACTCATTGGAAAGTAACGATTGCTTCAAAACCATTGTTAAAATAGGAGCATTCCTACTCGCTGTTCTGCTGTTACGCTGCATATCACGTCTTTGGGTAGGTTCTATATCATTCCTTTAATTCTAACCTGTATTCTGCTATCTGAAAGATTCCTTGCCCTAAATGCGATACTGCTTTGCTGGGTGAAGGACAATTTTATCTGAAATGATTTGCGATTTGGTCTCAAGTTATCAATGGTTATGTGTTATAGCTTGATTTCAATTGGTTTGGTGAATATTCTAACTATCAAAAGAACACAAATTCATACCTAACAATGAAGCTATTGTGTTGCATATTTGAAGGGATCAAACTACGAAACTATGTCTCGTCATCATTTTTTCAGACGAAGAGAAGCCTGAAGAAGACTTTGTTGGAAGTGAACTCCATCCTGGCCAGGTCCCACATCCTTGCGACTGTGACAGACCGGTGCACGTGTTATCCTGTGGCTATTGTATCCTTTCATATCATACAACCCAAGAATGTTTGATCATAGTCTTTCTTCCTTTTTATTTACAATGATGTCTGACAGGAATTGGATTATCGGTTTTGTCTTTCATAACTAACCAACTATTGTGTTGGAAATTGCATTTTATCTTCAAAATAAATTTTACAGTTCCAAATGTTCAGCAAGTATATGCGACATCTAGATCTGTATATCGGACTACACCTTTGTCCTTACATTCACAATCAGCTTCATTTTGTGTACTATGAGCGAGGATCTTGCCTGGTAAGTTCCAATGAGCAAGTGTGATGTTTATTAACGAGAATCTAAACTGTTTGCCTCCTCAAAGCAAACACCAACATTTTGTTTGCCCAGTCCTTTCAATATGACTCAAATGCTATGTACACGTCACCGCATATTCATATTAAATCTACGAGACTTACACTTTCGTTGGAGCTCGAGGCTGTTGATATGCTCAATACTGGGCAGGAGTACTTTGTGAAAGAAGGCAATCTACATCAGTGCTCACCAACCTTCTCTGAACATTTGACCATTTGCTAACATCACAAATGTATAGAGTCACCTGTCCAGGGCGATTACTAGTATATAAGAAAGCTGAGGAGGACTGACCGACAAGTCAAAGTTTTGAGTTGAAGAATGGTTTAGATTCTCCATAATGTCATTTAATAACTAATTAGATCTTCCATGTTTGTCTTCGTTGAGAAAAAAAAGTATTTATTCTCAGTGAATGAAATGTTTCTGCTAGATGTCCCACATGTATTTGTTTTTACAGATGAGAATTCTAGATGATTTGATGGCAAGGAGCACATCGGATTCTCCCGCAGTGGAAGAGAATATTCAAGCAGACTTTTCCGATCCGCCATCAACATCAAACATGCATGATCATACGGTAGGTTAAATATTAGTTGATATCAATGTTTTACCAATCAAAACATTACACAAACTAATACATTACGGATTTCAATTATGTATAGTTACTGTTATTATATATGTTGAATTCGGCTATAAAGCATTGTTAGTTATGTGATATAGTCGAAGCTTCCAGTTGTAACAAGTAAACAATTTGGGTATCTTCAACACCTAGTCTTTGAACAATGCTTTTCTGTTCTTTCTCATAATCTATCTACCTCTGCCCATGTACCTAGAGAGAAAAAAAAAACTCGTAATCAAATTCATTTTCAGGTGTCCGAAAGTGCCTCGTCTTGTGTCGCAGCCATACAAGTGGATGATGCAGCTCTTCTTCTGTCAGAAGGGAGTGGAGACGAACTAAACACAGATGGGGACAACTCATCACGAACATCCCGTATGTCAGAACTCAAGGTACATGTACATGTGTGCTCCTTATAGAAAATGATCACGTAAGGCATGTCCTTGGTGTCACATTTTCTCTAACGTGACATATTGAAACCCTCAATGTGGTTTCATCACATATGGTATCGTCACATACTTTCAAACCACAAATGAGGTAGCTGCTGTGGGTTACAAAATTATAGGTCTTTAATGATCTAAATACCGATACAATGGCCAAGTGGGTAGAATACTCGCCGTGCATTCGGTAGGTCTTGAGTTCGATCACCGACCGAGTAATACCAAAGACTTAAGAAATGTTACATATTACTGTTTTCCCTGTTTAGCATTCAGCATTCGGGGAAACATTTATAGCTGTACATACAACATCACCCGTAGATTATGCCCCTGACTACAGTCAAGGGCTATTGGAACGGAGATGGGCGCCGACCTATACGGGAAGAACTGTAACTTGACCTATTTGATTAATACCCCACTTCCCAGACCGAAGCCGACGCCCTCCTGCTGAAGTACAGTGACCAGTACGTCCGGCTCCTGGTCACCAAGAAGCTGCCGCAGCCCGGCCAGTCCCGTGGTCACACCCAGCAGGGCGCCTGTCTGTGTCAGCTGGTGGAGATGAGAGAGTTCGGCTGGAAACTCGACCGGGCAGGAACATCAGTCGTCTGATTAGACACTGGATAGAATAACCATCGACTGTGTGAAGGGAACTGGACATGAAAGTACCCTTGGCAGTTTGATGGAACTGGAACGAGGCCGGTTTGTAGGCTTGTTGGTCCGTTAACTGATTGGATTGTTGGTTTGTAAATCAGCTCCTTACTTGCTTGGTTAGCTGGTCAGTTAGTCTGCTGCATAGCTTATCAATTACTTTTGTCTTTTTTATCAATGCGAACTTATAAATCTATGAGCATCCTACCCAATATTTGCAGATTACAATATTTTCCGACAATTGTTGAGGATTGAGGCGACAGCTGCATGCATTCTATTTGTTAAAATAGATTTTGATAATAAATAGTAGACTGCTGTAAGTGGCAATTATGAGTAGTTGAAAGAGTTATCGAGTTATGATTCCAACCAGTGCGAGATATAGTTTTATCTAACTTAACTTTGCTGTGTCATTACTTCATTTAATGATGGTTTATCAAATATTCACATCTATTGCAAATGTGGTGATTTGGAAGATAAAGATGATTGTAGTTTCATATCATGCTTTGAATGATGATAAAGTTAGCAATGGATAATGGAAGCTAACATAATTATCAAGATAGAGGTCTGGACCACTAGAAAATGCGCTTAATTCCATTTCAAGTTTGCATAACATTTTATAGTCTGTCTCTTCTGGATACGTCTGTATGTTGACATGGATTTGTCCCAATATTTCTTGTTTACATAAGTACTACTTTAAATTCTGCACAGGTTAGCTATATTTTCTACAGCATTAGACGTCGTAAAATGAAAAGCTGGTAACACTTCAGGTGTTTTGGTACACTGAAGTGACCCTTTGCGTACGCTGGAAACCAACTTAATAATGTAATTACCTTTGCTTGTTGAAAATTGATTGTGTCTTCCTTCGTGTCATTCTTTGAACAACAAACACACGCGCAACTGAAATATAGAATTTGGTTAAATTTTGAGAAATCGATCTATAGATTGCATATATAGCAATGAGGCATATACTAGTAGCTAGTCTGTGTAACGCTGACACTGCCCCCCCCCCCCCCTCTCTGGGGGGCCAGCGGATGATGAGACTAATGACGTTATAGTATATAGTAACACAATACAAGTGACCTGACCCGCAGTGAATGCATGCGCAACGTCTAGTTGAGCCATAGATACACTTCCGGGTCAGTAGCGACCGAAACTAGTCACTTCTAACCAGTGACATATTACAGCGATCACACCCGATACCAGCAGCAGCACGGATTCTGAAACAGCGAAAGGAAACGTCTACTTTTCACACACTTTCAGACGGTAAGGGATTTTCCTAGCTACCTTCTTTTCACGCATGACCTTCATGAAACACACGATCGCATGTTGTCAAGTTCTGCTGCACGCTGTAACAGGTATCTGGTCTGTAGTCCTAGTTACCGTCGCCAAGAAGGTAAACATTTGTGTATGTATGTATGTATGTGGATGGAAAATATAACTCGAGAAGGCCCGAATAGATTATATTGATAATTGGTATGTTGTCAGGACTTAAGGAGACATTGAAATGATTAGGTTTTGGCGGCTTGTTGGAGCACTGCATCGCAAATTCCAGGTTTGATCTTTGGAATTATGTCACGCTATGGGAGTACGTTTTCAGTGCCAGATAGCTCTTGGGACAGATAGTAAGCGTTCTAGGTTTAGCCCCTAGAGGCTTTTTTAAAACTACAGGAGCCGATTTAGTTTCAGACTTTGAAAGAGAATGTGGGGTTGACGGATCATCATGATTTTTTTTATGTACATGTAGCCTTAATTGATAATTATGCAAATAGAAATAAAATTTTAGCAATATATGACGATATTTTATAAACCTGCTACGTGCCATGATATGACTATTCAAATATGTGACACATGTAACTGAGAAAGAGAAGAATATTGACAGATGAAACACATGCAAATAAGGAACCACATTTGTATAACTAATAAAAATGCTATAATTCCATAGTGGACAGAATTTCATAGAATTTCATACTAGTGGCATTTGGAAGTTACGCGAAGGTGAACATCGTTGAATATAGATTAAGCAAGTGAGGGCCCTATTTGCATAAACGATTAGAAAATGCTAGTATAACCTTCTTTCATTACAAGATAAGGCAATAACTAAACAAAAAGAGCACCTTATCTGCATAGTTAATCAAAACACATAATACATCAGTCGTAAAGGTGAAAATCATTCGGCGAAGGTATGGGGTCGTGGATCTCTATTTTTCTTATACAGTCAAACCTGCCCGAGCGACCACCTCTTCTCAGCGACCACCTGGCCATTTCGACCGCTTTTTCTCGGTCCCGATTTTTTTTCCTATTGACGTAAACATTAAGCGACCTTTTCTCAACGACCACCTGGCCAACGCGACCGCGACCGGCCCAAATTGGGCCCCTTAACGACCGCATCATTTTCAAAATTGAGGTTTTCATCGATTTTTGATGATAACTAGCGCGATTTTGTGCCGAAATCGACCAGTTTGCGTCGGATTTTGACTGCCATTACGATGTTATGTTTAGAATAAAGATTGCGGCGGTCAATGGGTGGGTCAATGGGGCAGTCTACTGTAATATGGGAAGAAATTTCTAAGAAAGATCTGTGTAGCTCATACCTTTTAAAGAAAGATCTGTGTGAGTGCTTTTGTCCAACTGTACTGTACATTCACCCATGGGTAAGTACGCTATTGGGACGTACCGGGCATAGAATTCGAAAGGTGCACCGTAGTTATTTCAGATACGGCGATCAAGAACACAGCGACGCATAAAGGCTTGTATGGTAACTGACAGCATCAAAGTTCCTTTACTGTCTAAAACGTTAGTGTACAAATATTATACTGTATCGTATAAAAGCTGGAGTTAAATTTACAATTTACAGTGTGTGTGTTGTATTTGACATTAAATACCTCGCTTCTTTGCGTGCGTGCAGTGTGCTTGCTATTTGCCATTAAACACAACGGAAACCGTTATACCTTGCATAGGGCATGTTTTGAGTCGATACTCTTCTCAGCGACCACCTGTCCAAATCGACCGTTTTTGTCCGGTCCCTCGGTGGTCGTCTTGGGCAGGTTTGACTGTAATTTCTTGTTTTCTTGTTTTTGTTTGTTTGTCTGTTTTCAGGGATCATTGACATAGATTGAGAATAATGAGTGATGCTGCGGGACAGGAAAGGGACGTTGCCCGTGATTTTGAGGCAGGCTCGGACGACACACAGTCACGTGCTTCCATGTCAGGACAACACAGAGCTAGTGAGGAACTAGAATTTCATTCCCAAGCTGAGAGCGAAGACGATAGCGACAACGGAAGTAAGGTGGTGGGAATAGCGCCCCCTCTCGATCAACACGAGAAGCACCACGTCTTCTTCTGCTATAGCAACGCCAATGCACCATGGGTAAAAGACATGATCGACAAGCTCGAATCAGATGAACTCGGGTTCAAGTGCTGTTTCCACGAACGCGATTTTATCCCCGGTATGTCAATCATCGAAAACATTGTCCGCTCCATCCAAAAGACCGTGTTCGTACTCTCGCGAGACTTCGTGGCCAGCAGGTGGTGCAATTTCGAACGGCAGATGGTGATGGGCGCCAACCTCAGAGAGGAAAATAAAAAGGTCATTCCCGTCATGCTCCGCGAGTGTGACCTGCCTGACTTCCTCCAACACATGACGTACCTGGAAGAGTGGACGCCATACTTTTTCGACAGATTCATCGGTGCATTAAAAGGTATATATAACAAAAAACCTTTGATAGAATCTTATATATAATTTATCACAAAAACTTGCTATATATGGAAACTTGATTTATTTTTCGGTCGATTATATCCTGAATATTTGATTTATTGCACTCCGCCATACACATAATGTACTTGGAAAACTTTTACAGAAAGAAATATGATTATAAAGAAAGAAAGAAGAAATGTAATGAATAAGCTCTCCATTGATACATTGGCACAGTAACAAAGCGAAGTGCTGTTATGTGATTATGGATGGAAAGATTCAGGACGACGGTCTATCAAGGGACAAATGTTCGCTTATTGAAACATGATCATAGTTTATATACAACGAATCCTTTGTCTCTTTTAACTGTTTGTTGGCTTGTTTACTATCGTTGTTGCTTTATACTATTCATAGAAGCCACCTCAGACGATCCAAACAGCCAATCGGATTCCTTCTCAGCATTTACCTACAACCCCAGTAAGTATTGATGGTCGTGTAACGTAACAGATTATACCTGATAATAGAAATATGCAATTGTTTGGCGATGTTCTATTAGGACCGTGACCAGTCGTGATGTATTACAATCACTGTCTAATATCAGGTTAGCGAAAAATCCTAAATGTGACACATTTTCTGAAGTTAACCATACTGAAACCAGGATTCTCATTATGCTAGACATTATGATCAACAATGTGCAAAATGATAATCTGTGCAGCGACAAAAATAACAGATGAAGAAATTTTCAATGTCACCTGACCTATGACATTGCAAAGTCTGGCCACGCAATTGGTAACAGTTAGCTATAGTTGCAGCCAATTCAACTTTCATTGTGCTAAACGTTTTTAACTTAATCTTATTCAGATTTTGAAAGATCCTATTTTGCTGCATATTTGATCAATTACATTCGTCGTTGTATTCGATATGAACATTATGAACACTACACGATTGTAAACAACCTATATTTACAGACTTCAACAACGGCCAACAATTGTTGAGGATTGAAGCGACGACTGCATGCTGTCCACCATGCGCTAGGTTTGACGATCAGATTGTCCCTTCTGAGCTGACGTCCAAGGGCATTCGGGTACAGACTGTCTATGTTTCATTTCTTTTGATATGTTAAAAACTGCACATGATACATTTTCCATGATCGAAAAGGTATAACCTGAAAGATGAACAGAACTTAGCAAAAAGCACATACAAAACACAAACCTGAATTATTATAAGGCTCTGTTGTTTTTATTATATGGATGGCATCCTCTGGAAAACCCGAAATTGATGCCAGCGTGCGAATCCAAAAAGCCCCCCCCCCCAAACAAAAATTGCTTTCATTATGACATTTAAGTGGTAAGGAAGGTTGAACAAATAACTAAACACACAGAGTATGGTATTCACGAACGACGGATTGTTAATGTTTGTTCTTTCACGTATTCTTCTTTGACTTTGGAAATTACTTGGACAATCAAAAGTATCCATTTTCTGATGTTTTTTTTTTAGAATTTACAGTTTATAAGTGCTTAGATTACAGCTGCTTTCACGATTTACAGGACGCGGTCGAAAACGTTATTGGTTCTGGAATGCATGGAAATTGATGCGCGCGCGGATGTCATCAACATGGGCTAAGCATCATCTGCGTGAATTACAGGAAATACTTTCTATCTGCAGATACCAAGAGAAGATTATCACGAGGCCACCAGTAAACTGATGGAGACGGGCAAAATGAAGGGTTTAGCTGCTGCTCCAATGAAGCCTTCTTCTGGATACCGACTTGTCTAATCATATCTCCAATATTAGCTATACTTCTGGCAATCATAATCAACCGAGGAAAATATTACGACGATGTGGATATCGGCTCTTTAATAGCCGTGGCTGGAATAGGAGTATTCCTACTCGTAGCTCTGCTGTTACGCTGCATTTCACGTATCTGGGTAAGTCCTTATAAATTATTTCTTGCATCCTATATTGTATGTAAAAGGACAAAACAGGATCAATGTTATCGTGGGGCTTTGATTATTTTTATAATACTTTCAAACGTTTAAAACGTGCTATCTAAATAGATTGCTTCCTCTAAAATATAATACTGCACTTTCGGATGAAAAACGCTGTGTTGGATGAACTGCATCAGTTCTAGTTTAAATTCATTTGCTTCGGTAAATATTTGAACTATTTAAAGAACATTAAGGCTTACCTAACAATGAAGCCGCGATTATGGTTCATTTCCTCTTGTGTTGCATCTTTTACATGCTTAGACTCAAAAACTATAGCTATTTCTTGCCTTCACATGTCTTTTTTCAGACGAAAAGAAGTCTGAAGAAGACTTTGTTGGAAGTGAACTCCATCCTGGCCAGGTCCCACATCCTTGCGACTGTGACAGACCGGTGCACATGTTATCCAGTGGCGATTGTATCCTTTCATATCATACAAGTTTTAAAGGCCCGATCCAAGAATATTTCTTCATTTATTGCATTAATGCAGGAATTGAATCACCGTGTTTTGCTTTCTTCTGTAACCAATCTGATGTTGGAAATTACAATTCAGCTAAAAAGCCTTTACAGCTCTAAATGTCCAGCAATTCTGCATGATGTGTATCTAAACAAGAAATGCTTTTAAAAAAGCTGTGCCTTGCCGCGTGTTAGGGATATCGTCAGGAAAAAGTAGCTCAGCACTTCAAGCCCGGCAAGGCAAAATGCTGTGCCTCGGCGTGCAGTAGGGATAATTTGCTTGTCTGCTAAATACGTATTATGGTAACCAAAACCTTGTATTGATCTGTTAATCTTGTTGCAAATATATGTAGGTGTCTTAAAATATGACCTTGCATTTTCTGACCCTCGACAACTAATAAATATGAAATAATTAGACATTATTTCAAGGGTAACAGTAACAATTTTGATTTATTTCATTTCTGTGAAAGGACAGCTCAGTGGGTACTGTATGCCTAGCAGGAGTACAGGTACTGTGGTCAGCTGAGAGGGTACTGCATGCACAGCAGGCGTCCAGGTATTGTGGTCAGCTGAGAGGGTACTGCATGCACAGCAGGAGTCCAGGTATTGTGGTCAGCTGAGAGGGTACTGCATGCACAGCAGGCGTACAGGTATTGTGGCCAGCTGTGTGGGTACTGCATGCACAGCAGGAGTCCAGGTACTGTGGTCAGCTGAGTGGTATTGCATGCATGGCTGGAGCCCAGGTATTGTGGCCACTTTGGCTTCAACACAGCTCTGGTCTGTGCTGTGAAGAAATCTGCAATCGAAGACTGAAAGAGAAGGAAAACAATTTCTTGTGTCAACATTAAAACCAACTGAAAAAGCATATGCATATTTAATTGATAGAATACTAGTGGTTTCTAAACGTATGACAAAGGAGGTTTAAATAGACCTTGACATGACTAAAGGGTAGCCAATTTCATGGCATTCTTCAATATTTGTTGTAGAGAGGATCTGCTCCCCTCCTCCACCACCAGCATAAATCTTTTTAAAAAATGGGACCAAAATGAAGGCAATACGATAGAAACAGTCCTGAGAAGACACTTAAAGATGGCAAACGTTAGTTGGTAAGCAAGAAAGTAAGACACGAATGTGCTCAATCATATGCATGTGAAAATAGAATCTTGCATGTCCGAAAAGGAGGGGAGGGGGGCTGTTTTGTGTCACTTCGTCTTTTCGGTTTTATGAAATTTATGAAATTATGTTTACAGCCGGAAAACCACAGTGTCATTTATTACACTTGTCAATAATGTGTTAACCTATAGTGTCAGGAAAGTACCATCAAGGTAACAAAAATTTCCGACAATGCACAAAGTTATCTACGGAAGATGATGACTGGCCACAACAAAAACACCGAATACAAACGATAATTTGTGGAACCACTACAATAGAACTAGGAGTTTGACATATATAGTAGGTAGAATGTTATCTTACATATTCTAAGACGCTAAATTTTCCTTCTGAATTCCCGATAACTTTAAAAGAAAGGATATATAATGAAGACTAGAAAATGTAGTACGTACCTCATGGACTGGCCTCCGGTCTCTAATCGGAGTTTCTCATCGATAGCAAGCACGCGACAGTGATCTCGCCAGAAAGTTTGCACAGCGTCGAGGCAGGGGTCTGGGGGGCGCCGAAGGCTCTTGCATTTTAGGCTATTGAGAAGGCTTATTTTATCAGTTTTTAGGGCCATATCTACGATCATCGTAGCAGTCACTTAACTTTTCTTCAGCAGTTTGACGTAACAATATTTCGGGTCAAAGCTTCAAAGACAACTAAAAACTCATAAACAACAAACTTTGCTCAGCTCAACAGTACTTAATAAATATTGTCCGGGTTGCCATCCGACGTTGAAGCGCTTACTTTTTTTTTTTTTTTTAATTTTTTTATTGCATTTCACAGAAAAGCACAGATTTACAGAAATCAAAAGAAATTACAAAAGTTGAAAGAAAGTACAAAACACAGACCACGGATCCAAAATAATATATCATAAAGGTGGAAATAAACGAACGAAGGTTACAGTGAAAAAACATTTACAACAACTGGTATTCAATCATCTGAACATAGTTAAGGATAACAACGAAGATGGATACTACATGACAGGTAATATGGACAAGTGGAGAAGAAAGTAGAACAATGCCAATGGAAGATAGCAATGGACCAATTAATTAGCAAGGTTAAATGGGAAAGACTCCCATTTACTAAAATGGATATCTAATTTGTTCCTTCTCTCCGCTATCATATATTCTGTCTTGTAATATCTCTTTACATACGAAATGTAATGATTTACAACTAGTTTTTTGTCTCTCTGTATGAAAATATAATGTTTGGCCACTAGAATTAACAAATTCTCGATTACATTACAATTTTCAGATATGTCACCTAAAATAACTGTCTGAAAGTCCAGATGTAAGGTTTTATTTACTATTGTTTTAAACCATATTTCTAAATCTGTCCAAAAAGTAACAACTCTAGGGCAGTCCCAGAATAAGTGTCTAATGGTCTCTACTTCCTCACAATGTGCACAGTTCGGGCTATTTAGAATTTTCCAGATGTGTAACATTTTCTTTGTGGCTAACATTCTGTGCAATATTTTATATTGAAAAATTCTTAGTTTCGGGCATATAGTCACAGCATAAACTAATCTAAAAACCCATTTCCACGGGAAAATTGTATTAAATTCATCTTCCCAGCGTCTTTGTATGTTCAGTGGGTTTCTATTTTCTGATTGCAAAAAGGATGTATAGATAATTTTGTTTATTTTAGTTGCCTTCAGCCATACGTAATTTGCTGTATGAGGTAAGATAGGGCCTATTACTGGTGTGTTGTCTAAAAGCTTTTTTTTCCAGTTTCGCGGTATTGCAGATAATATCTGATTGTACTCTAGCTTATCAAATGCTGTACCGAATTTAGCAAGAAGGCCATTGTAAGATAAAAAGCGTCCATTTGTATCCAAAAGGTCATTAATGTAATAAATTCCATGTTTAAGAGGTTTTTCCCATATAATAGGCGTATTTTCGATTACGATACTTGAGTTGCACCATAAGAGTTGTGCTTGTATCTCTTTCAAAGTTTCAGGAGGTTTAAATTGGAAAGAAAGCCATGCTTTCAAAACATCTTTGAAAAAGGGATTAGGAGAGACAAGTAACCTAATAAAAACATTATTCATTTGATCAGTGGATATCTTTGTTGCGATATCCTTCCCCAAGGACAGTTGTAAGAACGGATACAAATAACTACTAAATATTACGGACGATGTACATAAGAAAGATTTGCGACTTGAATCTTGCTGGAAGAATATTCTTGGAACCCATGAAGCCTTACGGGTAAGGTCAAAAGAAGGTAGATGTATTAATCCTAAACCTCCATTGTCATATGTATTGTAAAGGATTTTACGTTTAATTTTTTCAGGTTTACCATTCCATATGAATTTAAAAATTTTTTGCTCATATGTTTGGAAAAAAGTTTTTCCGGGGGAAGGTAAAGACAAAAATAAGTGGGTAAATTGTGAGACCACAAGTGTATTAATGAGGGTAATCTTGCCATAAAGTGTCATGGGTAACATTCTCCAAGGTTGGAGAGTTCTGTCAACTTTAGTTAACCTATCTTGATAATTGTCTGTAAGTTTATTTATGTCTCCGGTGATCCCAACTCCGAGCATTTTTACCGGTCCATTTGTCCATATTATAGGGAGATTACATGGCAAGGTAAAGTTAGTATTCCTTAAAGTTCCTATTCTTAGAATTTGGCATTTTTTGTAGTTTGGTACCAATCCAGAGATTTTTGAAAAATTATTTAAGTCATTTGTTAGGGCAAAGAGAGATGGTAATGTCGGCTTCAAAGGGAAATTTGAGTCGGCAAATTGGGATACCTTAATTTCCACTCCATGCATCGTTAATCCTTCTATTGTGTTGTTTGATCTAATTTTCGTGGCCAGGAGTTCTACACATAAAATAAACAGATACGGCGAGAGCGGGCAACCTTGTCGAACACCACGCAATAGCGAAAAGGGGGCTGAAATATAACCATTATTTATCACTCTACTTGTAATGTCTTTATAGAGAACAGAAACCCAGCTAATAAATGATTGTCCGAAACCAGAAAATTCTAAAGTCCTAAACATGAAATCCCATCGAAGCTTGTCAAAAGCCTTTTCGAAGTCTGCTATGAAAATCATACCTGGTAATCTTTCATTTTCATAGTATTGAATAATTTCAAGAATTTGACAGATGTTTTCACCAATAAATCTGTTTTGTAAAAATCCACTTTGATCTTTATTTATTAGACTCGCAATAACATTTCTCATCCTAAGTGAAATTACTTTTGATAGAATGCGTACATCGCAACATAACAGTGATAGGGGTCGCCAGTTGTTAAGCAGTGTCGGATCCTTATACTGACCATCTGCATCTTGTTTTAATAGAAGAGTGATTAATCCTTCCCTCTGTGATTTTGACAAATTACCTTTTTCATATGCGTAATTGAAACAC
>NC_049990.1:22300959-22303258 GCF_000003815.2 Branchiostoma floridae | reverse complement strand
ACTACTAATCGCTTCCCACAACTCCTTTTCCGTAATTAGTCCTTCACAGGAATTTTTCTGTTCAGGACTTAGAAGAACGTAATTGTCCTTTGGAAAGAAGGGATCACAATTTGTATCATCGAGATCTTCTGGAGGGTTTTTAAAGGAGTATAGGGAATGATAAAATGTTTTAATTTTTTCCATAACACGCGGGGGGTTGTGAATAGTTTCCCCGTCAGTTGTATTTAAAATCATAACATTTTTCTTACAACAGTTTCGTCGACCAAGATCAAGAAATTGTTTGGTACACTTGTCGGCAAATTCCATCCAATCAGCTCTTTGTTTATATACCAGCTGGTCCGTTTTCTGTTCATATAAATCTTCTAATTCACTCTGCAGTACACTAAGTTCGTCAAGAACAGATTGTGGCGGCTCATCAGTCTCGTCTAGTTTCACGGTTAGCTGGTCGATCCGTTTTTGAAGATCATTTTCTTTTGAGATAAAAGATTTTCGTTTCAATGATGCAAATTTGATGCAGTGTCCTCTAAAACAACAATTGAAGGCGTCCCAAACCGTTAACGGATCGGTTGTGCCTATATTAAATCGAAAAAACTCTTGTATAAATTTTTCAGTTTTCTTCCGAAAGTTCTTATCCTTTAATAGTGTTTGATTCAACTTCCAGTAATTTTTTCCACGCGTACGGCTTATGTTTTGAATAACAAGTGAAATAAATTTATGATCGGATTTTAGTCTGTCTAGAATTTTTACATTTGAAATATCCACCATAAGTGAAAAAGATATTAAGAAATAATCCAGGCGGCTCGCTTGCCTTCCTCTTCGCCAAGTAAATCTGACTGTATGAGGGTGTTTATGTCTCCAAATATCTACTAAGTCTAAAGCAAACATCAGTTCATTAATTTTTCGTTGTGCATTCGGGTGATATATTACTGAGTTTTGTCCAGCTCTATCCAAGGTCGCATTCTGTATCGTGTTGAAGTCTCCAACGATAATAAAGTTATTGTGATTAAATTTCAGGTTAAATATCAATTTTTCTATGTTATCAAAAAAGTTAGGGTTATCTGTGTTTGGTGCATACAGATTACATATACAAAAATACAGATCGTTTACAGATATGTCTAGTATCAAGGATCGCCCATCATCATCTTTTATAGAATAGTTGATGGTAAAGTTTAGATTTTCTTTGAATAATATCAAAACACCACGTTGATTTGTTGTCCCATGATTGAAGACTATTGTCCCGCCCCATTCCTGTTTCCAAGTCATTTCGTCTTTAAGTACTGAGTGGGTTTCTTGTAAACATATTATATCGTGAGATTTTTCTTTAAGCCAATTAAACACCTCTCTTCTTTTACGAGAGTTTGCTAGACCATTCACATTATAAGAACCAATCTTGGTGTTCATGTCACAGAAAGGGGCGAGATTTTAGCCTTTGTTTTGATGCATTAAATGTGGCAAGATAAGGAATGAAAATGATGTCAAGTACTAAGCATGAATTTGGATCCGTGGAAACAAAAAAATTATATGACATAATTAAACAATATAAATAAACAAATAGACAAACTAAGTACAGTGGGGTGAGGATTTGCCTTAAGTTTGAATCATAAAGCAAAACAAGAATGCAAAATGAAAACAATAATAAACTTATCATACACAAAGCATAAATGAGGATCCGTGGATGTACACAAATAACTTTACATAAGACAGTTAACACAATAGAACACAAGAAAAATGACTCAGGGTCGCTTGAATTCGTATAGTACAAACAGCAAAACAGGAAGAAGACATACAACCTAAATAACAGTAAACTGGGGGCATTCAGAGTCAAGTCTATCAAGATGCCTGAAACACCAGACATTGTCATTACACAGTAGCATACGGTCGGCTTGCTTCTGGACCATCGTATAGGTTTCCATCAATGTACAGCTGGTCAACGTTCAGAATTGCCAGTTTCGGCGGAGTCGCGTTTCTCGCTGCCCGCATTATCGGTAGTAGCTTCTTCCGAACCTCCCTTATCTGTCTTGGAAAGTCTTCAGAGATGCCAAAGAGGGTACCTTTCAAGTTTTTGGAGGACATCCTGACTCTCTCTCTGTCTTTGAACCAGACAAATTTTGCAATGATAGGCCGCGGCTTTGCCTTATCACCAACTTTGACTCTGCCGAGACGGTGAACCCGCTGGAACTTCATTTTCCGGACTGTTTCTTCTGGTATTTTGCAATTGTGAATCAGGATTTGTGTCACAAGTTTTTCTGTTTGATGCGGCTTTTCATCGATTTGTTCATTAATGTTATGAAAAAGGAGA
>NC_049990.1:22280923-22300859 GCF_000003815.2 Branchiostoma floridae | reverse complement strand
CAGCTTTGTTGACACAGTTTTCAGTTCTTTCTTTAGGTCTTCAACTTCATCTTGGAAATGTTGGCACGTTTTTGCAAGGTTGACTATTTGCAGGGCATCGCGATTGACTTGCCTTTTTAGATCATCTAATTGTTTTGTGATTTTCTGCAACAGACCTTTAATGTCTTTTCCGAGACCACATGACTTACAGGATTTGTCCGAGCCGATTTCGCTGGACAAATCATCTTGTGGTTCATCATCAGTCTGCGATCCTGTTGAGCTGTACTTTCGTTTTTTTGTCTGTTCTGTTTTCTTACTCAGTGGAGACCCACTGGTCTTGTGACGAGGCATGGTAAAGTAAAAGGACTTGAAGCGCTTACTTATAGCGCTAGTATCTTCGCTGCGCTGTTAGCCGCCGTGCGACTTATGTAATGTTGACGTTTGATATCCCTGCGTCGCCGCCTCGCCGTCAGACGATATTCCCACGGACATGTTTCAAGAAAAATACCGGGCAAAAACCGCTGTTTCGCGTCAGTTCTATTCTTTAAAACATGTGGGACTCAGTGTTACAGTCTTATAAATATTTTGTAGAAGCACCGCTGTGGGAAAAAAAGTTAAGGAATGTATTCACGAAGCATGAAGTTCGCTGTACGGCACCATGACTGTTTGAAACTCTAATCAACATCCTCGTTTGATTGATAGCCGGCGGCCCTTTGATTAAGTCGGCGAAGTGTGCCTCTAACACTGCCGACACTGCCCTGGCGGTTTGTGGGCGGGGCCAAATGGCGAGGCTTGCCCGTGAAAGTAACGCCCGTGTTTTACATACAAACCTACGATGGTTTGTATCTTACGTTGACGAACCAAAGAGATTCAAATTTAGAACAGGAATTTTGGGAACGCGCCCCGCTCTTGTTCCAGAATTATGTCGAAAGAATTGATTCTATTTCCCGCGCTGAAATAAAATTACGCAACTACTAGTAACAACCTGTTGGTCAACCCCGATCCCCAAATACGGGACATTCCCCGGGAACTGAGGGATCCCACCCCACGATCACTCGCGACAAGGCCCACTCGCTACACTTTTTACATTTTTTTGGCGCGAACGCAGGGCGGCACACGCAAAATTTAGAACAGGAAATTTGGGAACGCGACCCGTTCTTGCTCTAGAAATGTGTCAGAAAGAATTGATTGTATTTTCCGCACAGAAAAAAAAAATGACGCAACTACTAGTAAGAGCCTTTGTTTACATCAACCACGCTCCCCAAATAAGGAGTTTCGCGGGAAATGTTATACATATTGGCTGTTCCGGGGAGGGATCCCACCCCGCTGATGAACGTGCGGCAAGGCCTTCTCGCCGCTCTGTTTACATTTCCGCCCGCGTGGGGCGTTCTGAAAATGGGTCGCATACAGAAAATGCATTGCAAACAAACAATTATTGCTTGCCGCAGGACTTGGGTTAGTATTTAAAATGTAAATAGTGACCCGCAAATCTATTGCGACTTTTCGTGTAACGGTTTGAGCTCGCATTCTACTGAACTCATGTTAGCGTTTTGCTGCGGTCATACGTTCTTGAGACGTTTCGATGACGTCATTGCCTACTTACATATTCACATACAATGCATTGGTCTAATTAGGCATTTATTTCATCTTTATGAATAGGTAATGCAATTTATTATGTGACATAATTCACTTGATTATATTTTACTCCAATGGATCTGAAATATCACCATACAAACGCTTCATTCATTCGATGTAACCAGATATTAAGAGGCTTTCAGTACCGACCACAACTGTTATCAAATTCGTAAAAGGGAGGTTTAAAGCTTGACTGGGATGTACTGTTGGTCGCCTAAGCCGTAAGTTTGTTCACGAGAAAGAGAACTGGGAAAGGCCTTTGGAAGGGCTGGGTTAACATTGAACCATTGAACCGTTGAACCATGTAAATAATGGGGGACATAGCCTTGCCGCGCACACACGGGACAAAAAACGTCGACTTTGTCCTTACATTGACATCAGCTTCATTTGTGTACTACGAGCGAGGATCTTGCCTGGTAAGTTTCAATGAGTAACTGTGATGTTTAGTATGGAAAACTTCTCGCCTATTCAAACACCGACAGTTTACACTGCATCGGCCAGTCCTCCAATATGACCCAATTGGTATGTACACGTCACCGCATATTGCCGCTGATTGAATCTACGAGATACACATTATCGTTGGAGGTAGTTAATACGCTGGATACTGGACAGACTTACTTTGTGAGAACAGTAAAGAAGGCAATCTACATCAGGGCTCACCAACCTTCTCTCAACATTTGACCCATTGATGACGTCACACATGCATAAAGTGAAGTGTCCAGAGCGATTATGCCAGATAGCTGAGGAGGAATGACCGACCAGTCAAATTTTGTTGAGTTGAAGAATAGTTTAGATTCTCCATAATGTCATTTACTAACTGATTCGATCTTTCATGTTTTCGTTTCGTCTTCGTTGAGAAAAGAGTATTTGTCATTTTCAGTAAGATAGTGAATTAGAGGTTCTGCTAGATGTCTCACGTGTATTCATTTTTACAGATGAAAATCCTAGATGACTTGATGGCGAGGAGCCCATCGGATTCACTCGCAGTGGCAGGGAACTTGCAAGCAGGCTTTTCCGATCAACTATCAGCATCAAAGATGCATGATCCACCGGTAAGTTATTTGTTGCTATCTATGTCATCAATTGTTGTACCTATTGAACAATTACGCCCAGATTGACTGCATTTCAAGTTTGCATATGTAATGATGTATGGTGAATTCAGCATAAAGCATATATAGTAATGTTGGTCTCGATTGATTGGGCAACATTGTCAGTTTAAAGTAACTAAGCATATAGTCGAAACGTCCAGATATGTTTATTTAGTATTTACACCTTATCATCTATGCCTTTTCTGTACTTACGTATTCTCTTTCTACCTGTGTCCATAACATACTAGTAAAATATATTTTTAATGAGAAAACCACATTGTATCTTCATTTTGCCAGGAGTTCGAAAGTGCCTCGTCGTCTTGTGTCGTACCCATAGAAGCGGATGATGCAGTTCCTCTTCTGTCAGAAGGAACTAGAGACGCACTCAACACAGACGGAGACAACTCGTCACGAACATCCCGTATGTCAGAACTCAAGGTACACGTATACTCCCTGTAGAAAATGACAACGTAAGACACGTCTCCTTTGACATGGTTTCCTATTTTCTCTAATGTCACAAATTGAAACCCTCAATGTGAACATATTGTACCGTCACATACCTTCGTGGAGCCCCTACGACCACTGTGGTTATGGGCCGTAAGTGAGTAATACTTTCACACCACAAACGAGATTGTTGTTGGAGGTTCCAAAATTATAGGTCTGTAATGACTAATAGAAGGCGAGTGTCATTTTATTGTTTACTGTATGCTATACAACAATTAATGAAAGAAATGTCCTCTTCAATTGTGTACCAAAATATTAGCTTTTGATATCTATTAGTAACTAGCACAGAAAAATTACATTCCTCATGCAATTAGATAAATCATGTATCTTTCTATTCATTTAAAACTATCTTGAAGTTCAGATATTGAACCTGTACATACTAACTAGTATACATTGGACTTTGGGGTTGTAGTAAGATATAACATTCTTATGCCCTTGTAATTGATTGTACTTAGAACTACTTTATCACCTTGGCCTGTACTTAAAGTTTACCGTTAGGGTATTCATTCTAATGATGTATATAATACCCCTTCCCAGGCTGAAGCCGAGGCCCTGCTGCTGAAGTACAGTGACCACTACGTCCGGCTCCTGGTCACCAAGAAGCTGCCGCAGCCCGGCCAGTCCCGCGGTCACACCCAGCAGGGCGCCTGTCTGTGTCAGCTGGTGGAGATGAGAGAGTTCGGCTGGAAACTCGACCGGGCAGGAACATCAGTCGTCTGATGGTAAGTTGACAGAAGAACCCGTCCCTCGACTGTGTAACGGGAACTGAACATGGAAGTTCCCTTGGCCATTTAATGGAAAATTCGACGGGGCCCATTTGTTTCCTTGTTGGTCCATTATTAGCTGCACGGCGGTCGGTTGCTAGGGTATTCTTTCTCGTTGCTATGCGAGTTCGACAGAGTATCGGGTTACAAGAGGCCTACTATTTGCTAACCGTAAAATATTTCAAAATAAACAAGATGTTATGACAAGAAAAATGTATTCAAAATAAGATTAAATTCCCAATTTTAGATAGTTTGAATCTTCCCGTTTGAATTGAGATAGTTGTTTTGTTTCGATTTTGTTTCCAAAGACGATTATTTTCTGTTTCAAGGAAGGCCTTAATTTGATCATACTCTTGATAAGATGGGCCGCAAGTGCCATGGCAAATTCTCGATTTTTATATTTTTCGTCATCCGAGAGGCAAATAACACCTTCTGCTTTGGGGATTTTTTAATTCTTAATTTTAAGCAAAGTTACAGTCAAAAATATGCGTAAAAATGGCATTTTTCGCACTTAATTACCAATAATTCAAAATCTAACGCATTTTTTAAAAATCCTAAAAATAGAAATCTCGGGAAAACCGTTGCGGTCATTTACAGCCGTCAATGAGTTATGTTGGACTCTTCTTGGTGGAGATCTTAAACGATGTTTACACGCTTGTCATGCCGCACGGAGAGCTGGAGGGTGTAATTGGTACCGGTGTAAACAACACTTATGATATTCAAACGCCAGTAGATTCGTTACATATTACAGGTCCCAAACAAAGTGAAAGCATAGATGTACCTTCCAGAAAATTGTTTATATTGGTTAAAAACTATATTTTTCGCCTGATTCAAGTTAGTTGGGGGGGAAAATGCCAGAAAGCACGGTTTTACCTGCAATGACCGCAGATGACCTAAATAGAACACGGGTTCGGTTCGAATTACGTCAGATGGAACATCATGGAAGAAGGTTCGAATTCGACTAGACATGGGAGATTTTGAGCCCGTATTTGACCACCGTGCTGATTGGCTAGTTGGTTTGTTGATTAACTCCTTCCTTGCTTGTTTAGCTGGTTAGATAGACTTCTGTATATTTGATCAATTACTTTGGTCTTGTTTACCAATATGTACCTAATAAACTCGGTACAAAAAGTTTCGCATATCATCTTTGATATATCATATTTTCGTTATTTCTGCATATACTTTAATGTATTATATATCAATAGAGAGCTAGTGTGATTCCCTTTCCTATGGTATCAAACTCATTATCATTCTTCACTCATGGAACACGCACTGGGTCCGCTTACGTGCATTTGTGCCGAGTTTATATAGTTATATCATGATAACCTCATATTTACGGACTATAATTGCCAACAATTGTTGAGGATTGAAGCGAAGGCTGTATGTTGTATGTTAGCTGAAAACTTTGAATAGATTTTGATAATGAATGGAAGACTTATGTAAGGGACAATGATGATTGTTTGTAAATGTTTGATGACTTTTTACCAGTTCGAGATTTTTTTTTTTTTTAAAAACTTTATTCAATATTTCAGCATAATACACAATAGCACATACATATACATCATTGAAGCACAATAAAAAACATTAACATGAGGTATAACAGGACTGGGTGAGAGAGAGAGAGGGATAACAAGCGTTGATCATTGGTCTGTGATTGACTTAACAGGTGTATCTAAGGGATATCTATCATTGGCATATTGGCAATTTTAGCTTTAAAGTATTTCAAGTTTGGTTTCAAATCTTTCAAAAAACAGGTGTAAATTACATATTTGGCAATAAGGATACAATGTAAAAGCTTGTTGTCTCTATATGTTTCAGATATTTCATATATAATCAAGTTCTCATCTATGTTCAGATCTTGCTGTGTTTTGATTTTCCACCATGTACAAACGTGTTTCCAGAAAAGTACAACTTCATTACAATATAGAAAAAGGTGCTCAATAGTGTGTTCTTCATTACAGTTATTACATTTGTTGCTTTGTTTGATGTTAACTTTTTGTAGCCAGTTGTTTGTCGCAAGATACCGGTGTAGAATCTTATACTGAAAACATTGTAATTTTGTGTCTTTTGTTACAACAAAGGCATTGGTATATGCATTTTCAATGTTACCACTTCCTATTTTTTGTATAATGTTGTTATCTTGACCTGGTGATACAAATTGTTTCTGTATCAGAATATCATATATTTGCTTACATGTGAGGGTATGAGGGTCTATCTTATCTGTATAATGTATGATGTTTTCAGGATTACATTATACAGATAAGATAGACCCTCATACCCTACTACTTCTTTCCATTTCTGTGGTATGGCTGTTTTGAGTAATTTTAATACATGACATGGATTGATTTCTATACCATATGTGTTGTGTAGATCAGTTATACTGTAAAAGGTTCCATCGTTTTTTAACAAATCATTGAAATATATAATGCCTGCATTAGCCCATGTTTTATAGTATACAGATGATGTTCCAATTACAATGTATCTATTATTCCATATAATTTGCGAACAGATCTGTCTGTGTGAGAGTGGTTCATGCTGTATTACTTCTTCCCAAGAGGATATGACATCTTTATAGAACAGTGGTAGGTTGGACAAGTCTAGCAGTTTACATGAAAAATTACATTTGAATAATAAGAAACCTCCCCATTTTGAGAAGAGACTTTCTTTTTCCATTAGTGGGTCTGTAATAAGCCTTCTTACCCATGTTGCCTTTATTGCTTTATTCTTGGTGACAAAGTTTACCATCTTTAGTCCTCCTTGGGATATTTTTCCAATCAGAGTTGTCATTTTAACCTTGGGAGGTTTGTTTTGCCACACATATTGAAATATATAATCATTTGACTTGTTTTATCAAGGTTGGTGGTGCATGTAAAACTGAACAATTATAAACAAGCTTGGAGATACCTAGTGTCTTGATAATTAAAATTCTGTCTATAATGGAAAGATTTCTACTTTTCCATACATTGCATAGTTTTTTCATCTTTGTAAAGTTGTTGTCAAAATCCTTATTGTAACATATATCTTTATTGTGTCCAAAGTGCGTGCCTAGGGCTTTTATGGGTGTGCAGGGCCAGCATGTTGGTAGTGGTTTGTCTTCTCTATTTTTGTTAGGACCTACCCACAGAGCATCAGTTTTCTTAGGGTTTAATTCTAATCCACTACATCTTTTAAACAAGTGTAAAGTATCTAGAAGTCTGCCTGCAGAGTCCACATCTGCTAGAAGGGAAGTCATATCATCTGCGTACATGGATATTTTATGAGTTTTGCCATAAACCTCTAGTCCTCGAATATTAGAGTCAGATCTGATTTTGCATGCAAGTACTTCTAGCCCGATAATGAATAGAGTGGAAGATAGGGGGTCGCCCTGTCTCACCCCTCTCTGTAACCATTGTTAACCACGCAACTTTTTATGTTATTATATAAAAGCTTCACCCATCCAATCATATCTTCACCAAAGTTCATAGTTTTCAGTGCTTTGATTAGAAATGGTATTTCAACACTGTCGTAAGCTTTTTTGAAATCTAAAAACATGATCAATCCTGCGTTGTTTTCTTTATCACAAAAATCTATAGTATCCCATATGCGTCTTATATTGCTACCTATGTATCTTTGTTTTATAAAGCCAGTCTGATCTTCGTGTATTATGACTGGAAGTAAGGGTTCCATTCGTAATGTAAGTGCCTTGCTTATAATTTTGTAATCAACATTGAGTAAGCTAATTGGTCGCCAATTATCCAATGTACTTAGATCTGTTTCTTGTTTTGGAATGAGTCTAATAACTCCTCGTCTTTGGGACATTGGTAAAATACCGGTAACGAAAGCGTGGTTGGTAGCATTAGTGAGATTATGTTTTATTAGCTCCCAAAATTTTGAATAGAACTCAACTGTGATCCCATCACATCCTGGTGCCTTATTTTTATTTTTGTGGAGATGCTCTATTGCTTTTTAAGTTCAAGTTCACTAATCTTCCCTTCACAACTAGTCTTATCATCCTCATTTAGTCTTTTAATTTCCTTGTTTTTAAAGAAACAGTCAAATTCCTTCTTATCTGGGTCACATTCACCAGCAGTGTATAGTTTTTGATAGTACTCTGCTTCTTTATTTATAATTTCTTTGGGGTCTGTTATCATGGATCCATCCTCTGACATAAGTGAGGTAATGACTTTTTCTTGAAAGTTTCGCTTCTCTAAGTTGAAGAAGTATTTTGTGCTTTTTTCTCCTTCTTCATACCATTTACATCTGCTTCTTATTATTGCCCCTCTGGTTTTCATATTTTGTATGTCGTCTAATTGTTCTTTTACTTCCTGTATTAGAATTTGGTTATTCAGATCATAATTTTCATCATTTTCTTTAATTAATCGGTTGAGTCTATTTTCTAATTCTTGTTCTTCATTTCTTCTGGATTGTGCTTTTCTCTTTGAATATCTTATGCAGAAAGTTCTGATCTCCATTTTTAAGACTTCCCATTTTAGGCTTGGGTCGTGAATATCTTTAAGTTTTTCTTCTATGTTTGAAAGAAGATCCGCCATATCTTTAATGAATTTTTCTTCTGAAAGTAGAGAATTGTTAAAACGCCAAAAGCCTGGCCCTCTTTTTTGATAATTTGGGGATACAATAGACATACAAACTGCTCTGTGGTCTGGTACAGGTGCTACACTTATTTTACATTTACTTGATTGTATCAAATTCCATGGTATGAACCAGTAGTCTAGTCTACACTTAACAGATGTTGACTCATTTTGCCATGTATACTGTCTAGTATTAGGTTTTTTTTTTCTCCATATATCAGTTAGGTTAAAGGATTTTAGTATCGAGTTCACTTCTTTGATGGCTTTGTCCTTCTGATTTATGGGTCTTCCACATATTTTGTCCATCTGTGTGAGAGATACATTGCAATCACCACCAACTATGATTGTTCCATTTGCATGTTCTTGTAACAAATTATTTATCTTCTTAAAAAATATTTCTTGCTCGTTTGCCTTGTTCGGTGAGTATAAATTTGTTAGACATAAGTCTGTGTCATTCATTTTGGTGTTTGCAATTATGTATCTCCCATCTTCATCAGCTTCTCTGTTTTCAATTTTGATACTTAACTTTGGATTGAAAAGAATCATAACTTCCTTACTATGTGATGAGCCATGGCTGTACAATATTTACCCTCCCCATTCTGTAGTCCATTGCTTTTCATTTTCTTTGACTGAAAATGTTTCTTGCAGAAAAGCTATGTCTACATTTTTGTCATGTATCCACCTGAATATTTTCCTTCTTTTGAATTGATTATTTATCCCTCTTACGTTTAATGTTATGAATGTTATTCGAGTATTTTGCATTCTGTTAGCAGTAGGAATCTTTCCTTCCCCTATTCTCTCTTTGACCTGGTAGGTATGAGTTAACCATTGTGTAGGCAAAATAACACAAGTACATTGTAAAAATAATACCTAAAACTAATGATGATAGATCTAATAATCTGACGTTGAATAGCACTGGCACTAGTATCAGAATCCATGGTTTGAGACAATTACACACAAACAAAAGCTTACCTAGCAGATTAAAACAAAGAAAGTTCAGTTCTGATACTGTCTGAACTGACCCTATACGTTGCATTATGCACATTCTGTTCTTGTCCTAAGTTTTTCAAATACCAGCATATTCGCGTGTGCGGTCTGAGATGACTAATTTGTCAAATCTGATGTATGCTAACTGTCCTCTCTCTCTAGCTGCACGTAAAGCTGGCTGGAGCTCCCTTCTCTTCCTTCTAACTCTATCAGAGAAGTCTTCATTCACATAGATTGAAGTCCCTTTCAGCATTTTGGCCTTTCCCGAGGATGGTTTGTTTGTCCTTATAGCGGAGGAACTTTGCGACGATTGGACGTGGCCTCTCTCCTGGCTTTCCATTTCTGTGTGCCCTCTCAATCTCAATGTGGACTGGGTTTATGTGCAGCTTCTTCTTGATCACGTCCTTAACTTTCATCTCAGCTTGCTCCCACGTTTCCCCTTTCTCTTCTTTGATGCCATCAAAGATCAGATTATTTCGTCTTGATTGGTTTTCGATGTAGTCTAGTTTTTCAGTGAGACCTGTGGACACATCGTCGTTGCGAGATGCAATATCCTGTTCTAACTGCTTTATCTTCTTCAGATTGCTATCCTTGTCGGCCTTCAGGTCTTTCAGTTCATCTTGGGAAAACTGTAAGCTAGATTTCAAATCCTGCATTTCTCGCACTAGGTTGTCCATTCTTTGGTTAGTAGAGTCAGTAATTATTTGCACGAAAGATCGAAAGTTCTGTTCTTGTCTGTCTAAAAGGTCCTTGTAGTATAGTTTCTGTTGGTCTAACAGTTCCTTCATGAAAGTGACACTCACAAATTCTTCATCAGGATTGGTATTGTTCTTTTTAGGAGGCATCTTGATGGAATTTTAGGTATCTTCTCCGGTAATGTTTGTATGTCTGCACACCTGGGCGGCTGAGTAATTGCGTGTGAGTGGGTGGGGGGGGGGGGCGCTCTGAAAAAGACAATCAGAAAGCCCGGCAACCAACTGTGTTCAATAAAAACAGAATAGAACAGCGATATGGTGTCAGCATAAGAGATCCTTAGAAACGGGAAGGAAACCTACTGGCGGGGGCTCCAAAAGGAGCCCGCTGCGGTTGAGACGATCGCAAGACGGCTAGACGTGGCGTCCTTTTGTGGGGTAGCTATGGTATCTCCCGGGAAACGCTTGGCTTCAGTCTCGTCAAATTTTTCCAGTACGGTGAGGTGTTCCGTCAAATGTTCTGTACCATTGACTTCAGAAGAACGCCTTCTTACAGATTTTGAGGTAATGGATGCTGGATGGCAAGTTTTGAACGTAAAAAATTGACAAAGTTGGCTGGAGGATGATGCGCTTAGATAGAAGCAGCCGCCATTTTCGTTACGTCATACGAGACACGGCCCGCGGGTTTACCAGTTCGAGATGCGAGATGTAGTTTTTTTACTTAATTTTGACATGTCATTGTTTTATTCACCAATCAGCTGCAATGTCAAATATTTACTCCTACTAGTATTTGTAGTGATTGTGGAGATGATATAATAGTCTCCAGTGAGCAGACGAAGTGAGCAGAGCTAGCCGTTTTTGCTTGAATATCATATATATTAGGCCTTACCATCTACGTGTTTGCAATGCGTTGTATAGATATTCAGGACTAGGCTTAAAACGTGTCAAAGAAGAACAAGAGCATATAGTGCGAAGTAAATTTTCCGAGTTTTGTGTATAGAAAAGAGCTAGTGCTAGTACGCTTTGGGACCATAACATTTTCAAAATCTATCTTGCCTTGTAAAGACATGACCACATGTATCATATCAGACACATGCTTGGAACCCATTCAATAAACCACATCCAATCACGAGTAAGACCGATTGTCCATGTAACATTTATTACATATTAACCTTAGAAGCGTTCTTTTTTGTAAACGTTTGAGGAAGCTCATGACGATTACTTAAACCTTAAACCTTCATCTGTCACGTGTCAAAATGTATCTTAAGAGTCATTGCAGGAGAAAACCAGGCAGAGGTCGGAAGATGGGGGTCGGCCAACTCAACTCAAACTTTTTATGTGGGATAGGTATGGGGAACTATGAACAGCCATATGATTAAAACCCTCCAGCTATTTTTCGTTATGGCGTTCTGGGGCCCCCCTCTGAGACCCTCCAAAATCAAACTTTTGATAACTGAAAATTACTGAAATTGCGATGGCTATTCTGATACTTCTGATTAAGATATGACAAAGAATTTTATATTCCCATATTCCATGTGTTTTTGAGTTTTACTGGTAAAAATTTAAAGATGAAGTATTGAAATTGAGAGGGTGTTACAGGGGGTTACCAGAACCAATGAAAACACAATTTTCAACTCTCTGAATTTCTGTGATCTTTCAGGGGTTTGTTCTCCGACACCCAGCAATTTAAATGAATGATTTTACCTTTACTGGAGAGAGGAATATCTACTAATTGAAAATCAAGCGTCGTTTAATTGGGCCATGTATACTACGAGCCGTGAGCGGGGGGTCTTTATGGGGATTTTCCAGGTTTTTGACTATGTCAAAACAGGTAATAACTGCTCACTACGGGGTAATGGACAGCAACTTTTTGGTGTCCCTGTGTAGGATCACTGCTTAATTGTCGAAAATGCTTCAACTAATTGCAAGTAATTATTGGGGCTCTGTATGGGGGATATACGGCTACTTGAAAATGAAATATACTGGTTTTCCCGGATTTGTTGCTCTGTAAGTGCTCAATATGGGGTAAGTTATGTCATTTATTTGTGTTTCTGTATAGGAACAATTCTTAACTGTCAAACAAAGCTATAACTATTTACTGCTATTCATTTGGGCTCTGTATGGGGCATATCAGGATGTGTGAAATGGAATTAAGCTGCTTTTACACATCTCAGTATCTCTAAGACGTCAATTAATCCCTTACAAAGTCTGCTTTCCCTATGTGATACATAATGAAAAATGATCTACATGGGGGTTATCTCTATACTCCACATACTATTTACTGCACTGCAGGCCACATGGGTGACCGCATACTATGATTGGCAATCTTCAAGATAGAAACATGACCCTAACAAAGAATTTTAGCTATTAACAAAATACGATATGTAAAAGTATACCAATGGTTTGTTAGTATGCCTGACTGTTCATTTATTCATCACCATAAGGACAGACTAAAGACATTAAGTCTATGAGAAACCTACATATAGAACCCTATTACAATGGAGCATACTGTCTGCAAAATACTTAAAACGCACTGTTGAAATGTATATTCACAAATGCACACTTTCAATTTTCTTGGACTGGTACAATAAGCTAGGTCTGATGTAATTTTTTACCTCCAAAGGGTAAGAGATTACGATTGTGGCTAGGCCTAAAAATTCACATGTTTGGTACAGAGTTCCTATACAGTTGTAAAAATCATGTTACAAAACTTTGTCAAATTACAAAAAAAATCAACTTGCACATGTACATGTGGATAGGATGTTCTCTAATGCCTGTATGAAAGAGTAGAACCTGTAATGGGAAGATGGAAATGATCTGATTATGCACTTCAGTTGCTTTAGCTTTATTGATTTGAGACCTTTTGTTTTAGCCTGAGTTTGCACAAGTTTATGTCTTCAAACATGACAACATGACAGGATGACTGTAGCCAATACTTAGAATTAAAGTATACACTGTCTTTTGTGGCGCCTGCCACTCGCTTTCCTCATCTATCGCTTCCATGTCGGTGACCAGAAATTCTGTGCTTTCTTGCTGTCTTTGTGCTGCTGAAAGTTTGTAATAGCTTGTAATCTGCTTGGCTGTGTGCCACTCGCTGGGCTGGAACAACCGCTTGCCATCAGATTCCCTAACGTGCTGTGCACATCTCGTGGGCCACTTGCACAGCACCAGCTTTCTGCCCAGACGTAGCCCCCCGATTGAAAATGTCAGTCAGATAGGCCTAAGTTTTCATCTTGCCTGACATCAGTTGGCAGCCTTTCCTAGTCCGGATTGCCCAGCCTTCATTGACAACTTGGTAGGAGGCCCAATCCGGATTCTTCTCCTTGTGACTGTGAGGCTAGGCCAGGGCCATGAGTAGGGCTGGGTACCGGTACAAAACCGGTTTTTCTCATTGAACCGGTCCAGAAAAAACGGACCTGAAAAAATTCGGTGGGCCGGATGTTGGACCAATTGGAAAATGAACTGATTACATGATCAGACATTCACACGTTTTCGGGGTTATCGGTCAAGGCAAATAAAAAAGAGCGAAGCAGAGTACACTCTATAGTAATTTTACCAACTTTTACAGTCAATCGTACAGAGGTAGTTACCCATGTGGGATTTTTACAACACCAGTGGGAGTCGAATGCTACACAATACAGATTTGTTTCAGCAAAATGGACCATTGTTACCCACCCCTAGCCATGAGCTATTCCAGTCACAGCTCGAGCCCACTGCTTGTGTATTCTGTTGTACAATGTATGTAACGTTGGACTCCCGCTCTAGTTCTTTAAAGTGTTCTCCAACATCTTCTAGCTTGTTGGCTGAGCTGAAGGCTGTCACATATCTTGGCTCAGGGCAGCAGAACAACGCTGACTTTGACCAACTGCCGATGTTGTGATGTGACTCGTTTGTGACTGTGGGGTACCAAACGGTGCTGTGTCAGGGTTGGAAGGTCATGTATCTGTGGCACTGGCAAAGTTCACTACTTCTCCAACCTCAACACCAAAGGCTCTCCAGACTCGTACTAGTATGTCTCAATCAGTTGCAAACAAGAATTGTTCTATTACTTGACATCTTCCCATTTTTGCCTTGCACTGCTCTTAGCTTGCTTCATCTGTTTGTGCTACCGCAATTCTATAGTCATCTATACCTCCATGGGACCCTCCACGCTTCTTTCATGTCTTCAGCGGTCAAAACATCATGTTTTTCATTGACATACCGTATTATGTGAGTCTTCATTGATGTTATCTTGCGGTCACAAATGTCCTTGCCTCCTGAGGGTCTGAGAAGTCTAAGCGCAGACCTGATATGCTAGTTTTCTGACCGATCGCTGGCAGAGACAAAATCAGCGGAACACAGTGATAACACCCTGCAATATCTCAAAAACACTTTTATTAGTAAAAGATTCTTGGACTTGACGGTCTGAAGTACACTTTGCAGAATAGCACAGACAGCTGACCATGCCAGTCCTGTCGGCAGTTGTTGAAAATGTGGACAAAACACTCCACATCATACTTGCCTTCGTCGCCTTTCGTAATTACTGCAGCCATTGGGATCCATAACTCCATACTAAAAAGAACATGGGACTTTTAATTCGATGGCTCTTAATTTATAATTCACCAACCCACCTATCTCACATGCAAAGTATGCCGGAAGATTACTGACCCAGTTCTTCTCGCTTCTGCCAAAGATTCTGATGCAATGACCGATTGAGTATATCATGTACGTGGAGACCTGATAACCCCCACGCAGAGCCTCTTTCATTAAGTACCACATGGTAAATACATAATAATTATGATTCTGTAAGGAATGTACTATTTGAGGACTTACAGAGCACCAAATGCGGGTAAAACCTGCAAAATTCATTTTCAAGTAGCCGTATATCCCCCATACAGAGCCTCAATAATTACTTGCAATTAGTTGAAGCATTTTTGACAATTAATCAGTGATCCTACACAGGGACACCAAAAAGTTGCTGTCCATTACCCCGTAGTGAGCAGTTATTACCTGTTTTAACATAGTCAAAAACCTGGAAAATCCCCATAATCCCCCGCTCACGGCTCGTGGTATACATGACCCAATTAGACGACGCTTCATTTTCAATTAGTAGATATTCCTCTCTCCAGTAAAGGTAAAATCATTCATTTAAATTGCTGGGTGTCGGAGAACAAGCCCCTGAAAGATCACAGAAATTCAGAGAGTTGAAAATTGTGTTTTCATTGGTTCTGGTAACCCCCTGTAACACCCTCTCAATTTCAATACTTCATCTTCAAATTTTTACCATTAAAACTCAAAAACACATGGAATATGGGAATATAAATTTTTTTGTCATATCTTAATCAGAAGTATCAGAATAGCCATCGCAATTTCAGTAATTTTCAGTCATCAAAAGTTTGATTTTGGAGGGTCTCAGAGGGGGGCCCCAGAACGCCATAACGAAAAATAGCTGGAGGGTTTTAATCATATGGCTGTTCATAGTTCCGCATACCTATCCCACATAAAAAGTTTGAGTTGATTTGGCCGACCCCCATCTTCCGACCTCTGCCTGGTTTTGCCTGGTTTTCTCCTGCAATGACTCTTAACTTTACTTTGGTACGTTGTTCCCATGGTTCTACTTATTGAAGTTTACTTCGCACTTGATATCAAGGTTGTAAAGAAAAACATGATGACTCAAGTATGGCGTCCAATGTATTTATTTGCATGAACGTGGTATGAAAGGATTTATCAATAACAGTCTTGCCGTACATTGTTAACCAGTTTGCACGATACAATCAATAAAAACATCTAATTCAAAATACCTGTCTGGTGATGTTAGCTGTGATGTGAATTTCACACTCATATTGTTTCACGCCTTTCACACTTTACGCTGTGCTAATCTGCCTGGATCAAGAAGCCGGAGAATGTGGTTCTCTCAGACCCTGTCAGGGCATAATTACCTCTAATCTGGATGGAAACATAGTCGTTTTTGTTCAAGTGGACAATGATACTGTTGCTAGATGTATCAGTGGAGTCGTCATTGTCAGTGTCGTAAATCCAATTAGACTTGTAAGCACTACCGTTTATCATGAAATATATATACACATTGTAACTACCGAGGTACGCGGAATGGCCGTTAAACACAAAGAAGTAGTGCCCGTTTACGGGTGCCGTGAACCTGCCGTTGGTGGAGTAGTGGCCCCCGATGTTTGTGTAGACTTGGTTGAATGGGATGATGTAGTTGCTGGTCGGGCGATAGCTGCCAGAAGTCCAACCAGCAGAAAATGCAGCCCAGGTGCCCAGCTCATCTACATGAAAATAAAAGTACCAGACTCCTTTTGAGTTACTGATTGGCAGAAGAGGGGAAAATACCAATCAAAACAATTTGCTTTCATGGCTTAGGC
This sequence comes from Branchiostoma floridae, assembly GCF_000003815.2. Taxonomy (NCBI): domain Eukaryota; kingdom Metazoa; phylum Chordata; class Leptocardii; order Amphioxiformes; family Branchiostomatidae; genus Branchiostoma; species Branchiostoma floridae. The sequence goes on along the minus strand of NC_049990.1, from coordinate 22,284,280 downwards.
CACAGCAAGTAAATTTTATGGATGACATCCTCTGCAGACTGGAAAAATAATGAGATAGGGCGAAAAAAACAAGATGGGTAAAAAAAACAAGATGGCAAATTTTCAAAATACACGTTGTAACAAGACTTGAAGTGATAAAATATGGCATCACAGCCAACAAGGCATTCATTCCTGTATTTAAGAAGTGAACCAGTGTAGTTAAAGTGACACCAGTGTGGTAGACTGGTATCACTAACCATGTTGGCAACTACACTCATAGCTTCCATAGTGGTGCCACTCTTACAACTATCTATCAAGTTTCACTTCTGCAACTACAGTCAATTCTACATAGTCTCTAGTGTCAATTCTACATTCAATGATTAGGTTACAACACAACCTTTGCCCATTTTCAGGCGAAAATTAATGAGCGCGCGGATGTCATCCATAAAATTTACTTGCTGTGGCCTTACTACCAGTTTAAATCACTGATTGGACAACCCTAGGTATTACTAACAATGACAGAAATAGAAATGAGATGAATTTAAACAAAACGCAAATATCCAACCATTTCTACCGTGTCCATCTATGGACTAGATTGCTAATTGAAACAGGACCCGGAACCTGCATGACAAGTGACATCAGTGGTAGGTCCATGGACAGCGAATCAAAATTTATTTTACCTTGATAGAGACAGCCAACCCCGGCGTCTTCTTCGTGCTTGCAGTCGTGCACAGTCCATCCCTCGTGAGAACAAGCGGCCAGGTGTGGCTCCGAGCCGGTACAGCCGACACTGTCCATCAGGATCGGCCCTGTACCCTCCCCGTACATGGCATGCTCGTAGGCGGCGATGGCGTCCTTGTAGCCGAGCTGTCTGCAGACCACCCTGGCGTCGTTGATATCCCAGCTGTCGTCACAGATCGTCCCCCATTGGCCGTCGTGCCACACTTCGACTCGCCCGTGTGACGCGTTTCCACCCATTAGGCGGATCGGAAAAACTAAAAGACACAGAAAAAAACCCTTTCCTATATCACAAAGCCATATCAGCAAACCAGTACCTCTACTAAAATCCTATTGATGTGAATTGCCTCAGAGCATCATTTCACACAAAAAAAGCAATTGCTCCTTAATTCATGCGAAAGGATAAATAAATTGGTCTCTAACTACTAGTACCTAACTATAGAATTCACTGTTAGTGATCTACTTATTCCTGAAAAGGTTAAGTTCTATGTCATCTGTCTTTCGGAGTACGGGTATTGACATTTAAAAGATTAACAGGACAAAGCTATCACTACGGCTATGAGATATAGTTTTGCAGATGAAACATACCTGCCATGTTGTTGAGTTCGTCCACCTTGTAGTCCAGGGTAGCCATGAGCTGCTGTAGCTGACTGATCTCACCATTCTGTAAGGTGTTGGCCTGTATCAAGGTAGGTACTTCGGCAGCCAGGTGGTCTTTACAGAAACAAAAATGCCGATTTAGATAAAAATTAGGAAATCTATGTGGGACAGAGTTACTAATCAGGAAGAAAGTCTATAGTGTTCTACATGAAACACCAAAATAAGATGTGCATTACATATATCCTACCTATTTCGTTCTGTATGGTTGCGATTGTCGTCTCGTGGTCGTCAAGTATCGCACCATGCTGAATCAGTGCATTGGCCTGGTCGTTCAGTATCTGGAACAGCTCAGATGCAGATGGTGTACCTGTGACGAAAACAAACATCAGTGATTAGCAATATTATCCAGTTCTAATCAAAACACGGACAAGGAAAATGTTGTGTTTCCGGTTACCTGTCATAGTGAGTATAATTACAATGTCCAATAAATATTGTGGTCAAGAAAACGGTCTTACCCGAGCACTCGACGCCCGCGTCCTCCTCGTGTTTACAGTTAGCGACCCCCCAGCCGCTGTGTGGACAGTCCTTCAGGGCAATGACCCCTAATTGACGGCTGCGCAGAAGGTCCCCGGTGAGTCCCCACAGGATTGATTTTTAAAAGTATCAGAAGATGTGTTTTTCTTTGGAAATGTTGGCATCTTGGAGCTGTATTCTACAGGTAAGGGTTGTAGGTTTTTTATTATGTCGAAAAAAACAGACTTTTAAGCCTGTTTTGGGTGCCTGGAACACTAGAAAGAAGTTTGTTATGTAGCTGTCATTGTAGTGCCAGATGGGGTCAAAGGTCACCGAGTTGCGTTTGGATGCAAATCACCGGTCAGAAAGTTCCGAAAAGTTGAGAATGGACATTTTAGAAGCCGGGCTACCCTCTCAATGTTAGTTTTTCGAGAACGAAACGTCAGGTAGGTGACTTTTGACAGCTTCTATTTGCCATTAAATGCATTATAAGGATAGGGAAGACATGATTGGTGGTCACTGCTCTGCCATGTTCGGCAGGGTAGTCAAGTTCAAAATTAGCAGGTGTCAAGACACTTCAAGTGATGCGGGAAGGGTTGTCAAGCATTGTCACAAGTTTTAAAGACTTCACGGAGACCCTACTCCAAGGATTGGTCCCCAGGGAGCACAGGTGTCATGAGGGATGTGGTAAGGTTTGTGGCTTTGGTTAGACTTCATATTGTTTAGCAAAAAGTGGCACAAACAGGGGAAAATGGTAAAATCTGCTCACCCTGTCATAAGGGGACTACTCTCCATCAGTTTAGACACCAAAATTTGTATCTAAATGCTGTTAGACCACACTTTGGAGCAGATGATGAGAGTGCATAGAATGAGGGGGGGGGGGGTAGGTGTGTCCTTTGGGGCTTATATATCATTGGGGGCCAATATGTTCCCAAAAATTGGTTATATGGGCAAAAGAAAGGCTTTACCTGACTCAACTGACTGAAATTTCTTGAGAAATTCTGCCATATTAGTGGTTTTGGGCCTGATTTCTTACTTTCTGTACCTTTTATTGATAATGTAATATGCACTCTCATAAAATGCTTCAAAGTCTAACCTGGCAGCTTTTCAATACAACTTTAGGTGTGTAAATGGTGGGAGAATACTTTCCTTATGCTAGAAAGATCAGCTTTTAACTTTTTCTTCAGTTTGTGTCACTTTTTGGTTAATGCTATGGAGCCTATCAAATGCCTCAAACCACTGCCAAAGCCTTGAGGAAAGTCCTCTGACACCTGCCATGAGATCCATTCCCCTGGGAGCATTCTTGGTCAGAAAGCTTTGAAACTTGGGATAATGTTTGAAAACTCTTACTCGCATCATGCGAAATGATTGAAACTTGTCAATTCTCAAGTTCGGGCCCCTACAAGGGCAATGACCCCTAATTGACGGCTGCGCAGAAGGTCCCCGGTGAGTCCCCACAGGATTGATTTTTAAAAGTATCAGAAGATGTGTTTTTCTTTGGAAATGTTGGCATCTTGGAGCTGTATT
>NC_049990.1:22272386-22280823 GCF_000003815.2 Branchiostoma floridae | reverse complement strand
TGTGTGTAGGCGTTAGTGGCGTTTCTGAATCCCAGCTGACGGCAGATGACCATGGCGTCGTCTAGGTCGAACCCATCGTCGCAGATCGTGCCCCATTGGTCGTTATAGAAGACCTCGACACGGCCGGAGCTGGCGGTACCTCCACGGAGGTGGATGGGGATAGCTGAAGTGGATGGACAACAGGCTTAGCATTCCCAGGAAAGTTATTCTACATTTACAGAATTATTACATGTTCTATTATTTAGTAACAATGCTTGTCAATGGCATAAAGAAGCATCCAGGGGAAGTTTGATCAAACCATTCAGTTCAAGTACTTCAAGTATTGCAAACATCAAGCTTTAAATCATTGAAGCATAACAGATTTTAAAAAGTGTTCCATTACATACCATCATCACTATACATGGACACTATGTCTCCTGCCTCAGTCTGAAAAAATATTTAAGCAAGACATGTAATAAGTTTATAAGAAAGGGACATATTAACCAAGGTCATAGAAATCAAGTCTCATGCACTAGGAAAGAAATCACAATTAAATTACGCTTACATCTGTAAATGACGACCAGGCGAGCGCACAGAAGAAGATGAATATGGCAAAGCCCATTGTGGTTGGTGGTGTCTGGAATCTGTGAAAGAATTTAAAAGTATTGCTCTCTCACTAGATATTTCCCAATATTAGTATACAGTAGATACAAATCATACTTAAAAACTGACCTTAAGACTATCTCTCCATTAGAGTCGAAGCCAAAATGATGTATCAAACACGCAGAATTGATAATAAAAAGGCCATTTTCTTACCTCTGTAGAGAAACGTATTCTTGTCAGTTGTGCTTTGTCGAATGTAGCAATTACAGAAAGCTAGAATTATATACAATGCAGGTGAGAAAGAACAGTTGGTGTTTTTGCACATTTTGAGTTGTTTCTATTTGACTACGGATGCTTCGTCGGCAACGTTGTTTTGAAGTGATACGGGAAGTGATATGGATAAATCCAGTATCTTACACTGCAAACACCTCTCGTCCTGTTTTTTGTCACTTTAATCGGTTCACGACCGGCCCTCTGACAGTTCAGACGTCCATAAGTTCATGCGTCCGTGAGGTCACACATTGACTAGTTTTTGGCCATCATCCTTATGGAATGCCTGGAAGCTTAGATTAATAATAAGGCCACCGAATTCCGTGATTAATAACACCTTTACTTTGCACTATGCTTGATAACAGATTTTCTGCTTTTCGATTAAACAAACATTGAAATGCTGAATGGGCCTAGTGGAATTTCAAGTGGTTGTGTTTTTTCTGTGATAGAGCTACAGTGAAAAGCTCACAGTGTCACAGTGTGTTGCAATATATGGATGTACGAATGAATTAGAATCTCTTGTCCATATATACCCATGTACAGGTCACAACAAAATGATTCTTTACAGATACTCGTCGATCTAAAAGTAAAGAAATATATAAGTCTATCTCATAGTCTATAGAACGGTGCCTCGCAGCATATGTCCACTGCCCTGGCCATGACCGGTCACTCAGCACTGTGGGGGCGAGGGCGGGTCAAAGGTTAGCAAACAACTTAGCAAAGGAGGAAGTGATCGATAATGAAAGAATGTGCCTATATCGATATATCCCAGAACCCGCACACCTGTTGCCTGCAGGTAGTTATATATATGAAGACATCCAGCCGCTAAGTCTTTACACAGGAGAAACCCTGACAACTAGCGTGCAGACAACGGTGAGTTCGGCTTTCCTGCTTATTGTCAACTACAGTGATGTATCTTTTGTTTAGCATGATATCAATAATACTTTTGACACAACGTATGAATGAACGTTCAAATTATACGATATAAAATTTGTACAGCTACGAAGAGTTTGATTTTTTGTGTGCACTATCCCCTAATTTGAGACAGCTTTAGCAATATTGACCTCGAGTTTTGACAGACAAATAGCAACATTTTTGATAGGAAAGTATGTTAGATTATGAAAATAGTAGTGCATAATTTAATAACATTGATAGTTATTTTTGGAACGTATAATTTCTAAACTATTGCTCAGTCATAGACTCTACCTGGAGTATAACACAACAGAGGCGCTAAATTCTGTATTCAATCGCTAGATGTGCAATGCATTATGTATTCTAAAAATATCGAAATTATGAGCGTACGGCTGTGTGTTGTCAAAATTCAATATGTAACTCATGTGGACTTGACATATACATACGTGTGACAAGGCCCCTCGTACAAAATCACTTTGGTCAAATTTTGATTCAAATTGATGTTTGCTCCGTCTGACTCAGTCAAGCTTGTAAAACTTATGCATTGTTTTTTTTTAATCCAGAAAGATGTTAGCTATTGCTGTGACGCTCGCACTCTTTGCGACCCAATCTGTCGCTGTACGGGATGACCAGGTAAGCAAAATACAGAAAATACAGTGAACAGATATTTGCAATGATGTAATATGAATACAAATATCTTATAAAAGGCACCTTGACATTTTTTTTCTTATGGTTACCGTCTATTATACATTTGGGATATGATCAGCGCTTTCAACAAAACATGATTAATATTATGTCTATGAGAAATAGCTTTATGGTCTGGAGACAAACTTTCCCTCTTCTTCTCCAATGGGAATGGACGGGGCTATGTTCTTACCTTTGACGTCATTCTATCCACGACGTCATCCTCGTTGGTCTCTAGATTTGCATCTTAGCCACACCCTAAGTTCCCACCTCTGCCCATTTGGCCATGTATAATTGGAAAACGTCGGTGTAATAAGATTACCAACTTGATTGCCAACCAGGTAGTTTTCAAGGAACAAAGAAATGTGTAAACCAGGGGAACAAAGAAATGTGCAAATCAAAAACTTAACCTCAAAACTTATTCGTGTTGTAGGATGTGCATCCGAGGAAGCGAGATCTTGCGGCGGATTTGACTGGTGAGTTATTTTGCTATCTCTAGACATAGTTTACAACAGTCCTCTGTCAAATTTATTTACCATTTCAGAACTAATTCCATTGACTTCGGGAAGACTCACCAGAGTTTTCGACCATTTTCAGCATTGCCCTTACTTGTTAGAGATGCTTTGGGCGGGCCTTCTCCTGTACCGGTACCTAAATAAGTTTGACCAATTATCTGGACATTTTTTTATTGATGAATTGCTCTCTTTGAACGATTGTTTACATATATGAATCTCTACACGATTTTTTGCATCTTTTTTGTTCATTTTCAAATGCAAGATTTTCACAATTGTCTTCATTGATTCGAGATTTACTTATTTATAGTCTTAAAGGGTGATGTCTATCAGAGTTCTAGTTTGTTCACGTACAGATACAGGTACACCATATGATTTGTTCCGGACCTGTACATTACCGGTTGTAAAGGTACGGGTACTGACCTGGTTCAACAAGTGTTTAGGTCCGGATTTGTACGTATACCTTAACAATTTTACAAGCATAGGTATAGGTACACAACCCTATTTGTCTCCTCTTCCTGGTGAATCAATGTGATACATTTTTTCTTAATAGGCACAAGTTTTCTCCTCTTGCTGGTGATTCAACTAATGTGATAGAGGGATACTATCACTTTTTACTATTAGACACAGATTTAGTCTTTTTACTAGACTAAGTATAGATGTGATAGACGGGTGCTATCACATTTTATACTAGACTTAAGTAATGTGATAGCCCTGACACTCCTCCTTCAAATCACTAGTAAGAGGTAGTCTCTACCAGACTCCGGATCGCTGGAAAATCGTAGAAATGGAACAAATAGAGAGGAATATAACCGGCCAGGGAACAGCTCGCGATCCCAGGAGTCTGTCGACTTTCGGTTTGATGAAAGGCCATAAAACTAATCCGCTCATTTTCTGCACAAAGACAGTAGCTTCGGAGTTCAGATTATTTAAGCCATAAATCAATTAACGCGCCGTGGGGCGCGTCTCTCAGCGTCCGGCAAACGCGGACTATTTCTATAAGCCTTTTTCGGTACAAACGTCAAACTGTTCCCAATCCTTGATTTTATAACGATAACTTACATTTAGCGGTTTTAACGACCACTAAATTTTCATCGTGGCTACTTTTTGATTACGCGAATCCACCCCATCCCTCTTGATGCGGCACTGTTTACTGGTGTCAAGTCATGTTTATACTAGTACGTTCACAATCATGCTCCATTTCGTAACCGAAACATGCGCACATAACACTAGTAATTCACACAGGAATAAAAAGTGTGTCGTTCTTCAAGAAATAAACATTAATTTATACGGAAAATTTGTCGTAATTTTTTTTACAAACGCAAGGGTATCAAAGCATGGGTATGAAAGCATGGCGTGTTATCATACGCAAACAAATTCGTTACGAGCTGAACTTCGCTGCGTATTTACACAATTGTATTTATCAATACTATTTCACACTACACTTTCAAAGTTTCTCCATACAAGAATGCTTACGATATTCACGTTTTGCTAAGAGGTTACATAAATCTCCAGAAAATGCCAGCGACATCTTAGCGTGCGGACAACAGCAGCAGAAATGGCGTCACACCAAGGCTTTCTTTAACCTCCTTGGTCACACAAATTGTTAAAAAAAAGAGCAACTACGAAAAAATGCGTTTTAAACCTACAAATTTCCAGCTAGAATTATTCTAATTCATAGCGTCAAAAGTGTAATATGTAAGTGAGCTTTTTACTACAAAAATATATAATTAATAATTCGGAATCAAACCGCCAGATTTCTCCCGCCAGCCGAGCGCACAAACAAAACAAAGAAAATGGTGCCGCTGTGTGGTTCTTACAAAGTCCGGTAACACCGCATCGAGGTCACCAAGTTTCTGGGGCCTGCCGATGTTTTTGTGTGGGAAGTTTGCGATCTCTTTCGTTTCGAAGCGGGTGACTTCTTTCTGGGACGCCTTCTTGATCGATCACGTGGCCGATTCGCTGACGTCCTCCCGAGTTCTTCGCTGCTATTAAAACCTCAATGCCGAGTTTGGTCCTGACTTCTGAACCATAGTCTGTGGTGGTTATCGCTATGTTTTCTCTTGTCTCTCGCCACTCGCATGTTTTTCTAGATCTCCATTTCGTGACAGCAGTATCGAGTGGGCTGTTGTTGTTGTGTTGGCAGCCTCGGCCTTTAGCTGGCCGCAGACCGGCCAGAGTCGGCGGCCGTCAAGCGTACGGTACTCGTCGTGTCAATAAACTTTTGACTAATTATTCAGAACAACATGAACCGCGCTCCGGCGTGTCTGTTATTTCTATTCATGTACTTTTTTTTTCGGAATTTAAGCCTGTAAACTGCCGAGTATTAATTTTAGAGGAAGGGCACATGTGACAGGCTCGCCCCGTTTGGACCGTCACGGGCGAGTAGGAAAGCAATAAAAGGGTTATTTAGCCACTTCGCACCTATTGGATAGCGATTAGTGGACATCAAACAAGACACCGGGATTCCACAGACTCCGACGATCGCGTGCTGTTCCCTGGCCGGTTATATTCCTCTGGCCGGCTTACTCCTCTGATTTGTTCCATTTCTACGATTTTTCCAGCGATCCGGAGTCTGGTAGAGACTAAGTAAGAGGTATCAGTCTTGTTCAAGTTTATGTCTACTAGTAAAATAAATGTGATAGCACTCCTCTATCACATTAATTCACTAGTCAATAGACGATCATTGAGATAACAGTTCGAAAACAAGTTATCACAACTTTTCCAACTATCACGTTTACTGTCCTAAAATTCTCTTGAAAGCTAAATAAATAATGTGATGAATAATAATGTCTTGTTTATCATATGTTTCTTTCTTTTTATGGCAAAAGGTCGTACAGTCAGACTTCAAGGAGGCAACAGCACCTACGGACGTGTGGAGGTTTTTCACGACGGTGTTTGGGGCACAGTCTGTGACGACCAGTTTGACGTGGATGACGGAAAAGTTGTGTGTCGGCAACTGGGCTTGTCGGGTGTCGTACAAGTCTACCATCAAGCAACGTTCGGCGAAGGGACAGGACCGATTTGGCTGGACAACGTGGACTGCAAAGGTGACGAACTGAGGATCGAGTCCTGCGGTCACAACGGTTGGAACGTCACCGACTGTAAACATGAGGAGGACGCTGGAGTGGCATGCCAAGGTTAGGGCTATGTTTTTTTACCATGCAGCATATCTCACTTTCACACATGCATGCACTAATCTGAGTACAGTCAAACCTGTCTATAGCGGCCACTCAAGGGACTGGTCAAAATTGGCCACTATAGAGAGGTGGCCACTATAGAGAATATGCTAATTAATTGACCACAAGCAATAAGTTACACATGGTTTTAGTACCCACTGATCTTTATTCACATAATATAGTACTGTACATGTACTGCAATGATTTTTACACTATATGTATTAAGAAAACACAAGCTACAAAAGGTTTTAAATGTTCTACAGTTGATATTGTCTGAAGAGACCGGTATCGTCATATTTCTTTGATCTTTCGTCTTGTATCCTTTGATACTTTGCCGTCCGTGTGTTTACCGCTCGCGTTCACACGTCAGATTCGCCATTATGCTAATGTGGTACTCACAAGAAAAGTCTCGCCATTTTAGACTTATCTCTTAATAAATGTAAGAATAAAATCCAGCATAGTCTGAAGTTCATATCATTTTGTCTTTGTAACAATTTATTTAGAAAGTTTTTGTGATGTAAATTTACCTAAGCGATAGTTTATTAAAACGTAACATTAACACAATTTACCTCCGTAATATTGGTGTCGTCTATTGACCTTATATGACCTCGTTTGTCAGCGGGTATAGGTAGCGCCAGTTTGCGAAGTTTTGTTTTGAAAATAAATCAAAGAGGTTTCAAATCCGGCGTAGGGTGACGATACGGCCACTGTATATGGCCGAACGCGTGCCGAAACATAGATCAGCGGTCCGCGTGGCCGTAATCGGCAGTGTTTTTGTACCTGCGTGACCGGAAATTGTGTGGCCGTGGCCGCGTTGGACAGGTGCCCGCTAAGCCTATTTCTTAATCATTACGAATCCAAGGGACCGACAAAAAGTGGCCACTATGGGCAGGTGGCCGGTATGCAAAGGTGGCCGCTAATACAGGTTTGACTGTATTTGTACAGCCGTGATATTACTGACTGTGTCTTGCTTTCATCTATTACCTGCAAAAAACATACAATTATATGATATTGTAATATTTGCCAATGCCATTTATCCTTTGAACTGAATTGGCAATGTATGATTTATTTCAATTAACAACACAATGAGCTATTCTGCTCAATTTCATTCACTAAGATTCTCCGACCGAGCTCCAGCTGCTGGAGTTGATGAATGAACAGGCGTTCCACATCATTCAGCAGTCCAAGTTCATCAAGCAGCGACAACAGACCATCGATCAGCTTCAACAAACATTGGGTAAGTTTACACATCTTTCTGTGTGTGTTTGTGTGTGTGGTAAATTGGGCACAACTTGATTATGGCCTCTTGCACACGTAAAAAAAAGGCCCGCGCGCGAGGAGTACCCTTGTATTTGGAAGACCTTTGATTATTTGATTCCCAAGCTTAGATTCTTTCAAATGCGTTCAAAGTCTGTCCATGATATGATACGACATCAAATTATTTACAGATCTGTTAACGTTGGCTCTGGTATATAGAATCTCTGAGGAATGCAGTTCAACCAGTACAACTGTATGACAACATCCAACAGACTGAAATCGGACAGCTGTCGCAGGAGTTCGACGGAAACATGCTGCAGCTGTCGGATCTAAAAGAAGTGTCAAGTACGTATGTTCTGTTGCTGAATCACTCGATGTATTTTGACGTATTTTGTTTCCCTTTTGGCATCGGTACATGCATATTTCAAAAGCTCCAATACCAGTTTTATGGGAGAGGACAAACCTTTCGTACGCTGTCGAACAGTGATTACTAGATTAGACGTAGTCTGCTATATTCCTCTTGCTGTTGGATCATTTACATAAAAATATTTGCGTAATTTCCAGTTGTAAAATAAGCTTTTTAAATCATTCTACTCAAAGCTGTTTGTAATTAATCGATGCTCTGATAAAAACAGCTGGTTGCTACAAAGACGTATTATTGCGTATTTTTTTATAAATCTAAATGTTAATACAAATTGTACTAATAGTTCATTGCCATTTTTAGCCGTTTCAATTCGCCTGGCGGGAGCTGACTCGAACGAACTCCAGGGTCGCGTGGAGGTGTTCTACGACGGGCAATGGGGGACGATATGTGACGATAGCTGGGGGATTGAAGAAGCCAACGTAGTCTGTCGCCAGCTTGGTTTCCCGCAAGCTAAGGAGGTACACGCAATCTAAGATTTAGCAGTTATATTGGTGCATACTTTAAGCTCGACCTACGCCCGCTTTTAGCAGTACTCCCGTCAGGCCCCTAGAAGCTTAAACCCTAATCCCGTTAATTTCATTCTCCAAGTCCCAGAATGCCACTTAGTCTGTGAATCT
>NC_049990.1:22255886-22272286 GCF_000003815.2 Branchiostoma floridae | reverse complement strand
GAACCAATTATTGTCACGCTGAGAATTGTCTTTGATGGCTGGTCTACATAGTGTCAGGAAAAAACTGATCCCCGATTGGCCTGATCTTCATGGTGATAAAGGATGGGAATGGTTCCCTCGAGTTAGATTTGAACGGCTACAAGCTATCCAGGAGGAGGTCCAACCAGGCCCAGACAGTTAGAGATTGTGTAACACAAGCTAGATGCATGCATATCTTCGAAATGGTATTAGTTTTCTAACACTGGCCATGATCATCTTTGGTATCAATAGATGATACATATGTATATATACTGTATATGTGTTTTATTTATTTTAAGGCGACCACAAGTGCATCGTCTAGAGACGCTGGGAACGGTACCATCTGGCTGGATGACGTGAACTGCCTCGGGAACGAGACGTCGCTGTCCCAGTGCGCTCATAGGGACTGGGGGGACCACAACTGTAAACATGAGGAGGACGCAGGAGTCGTCTGCTACGGTACGGGATCTCTTAGTTTCCTTATTATTATCAGCGCCAACACAGATGGATTTGATCTTTGATTTCAGACTAAACCTATGATTTTGCATTTGAAGGACATTTGCCCTTCCCTGCATTCCCTACAGACTGGAAAGCTGGCTTCTCAGCAAGTCTCAGCAGCAGGATTGGCACGTCAGAGACCGACATCATCTTCAACGTCATCGACGCCAACATTGGCGACCACTATGACCAGACCACCGGGACGTTCAGGGCTCCGCTCGACGGATATTACATGTTTTTCTTCAATGGTTACTCATACTCTACTAATGAAATGTACATTGATCTCATGATAAATGACTCAGTGTATAAGGATCAATGGGTGTACGATAACGGCAGTGGTCGCGATAGCTATGACGCTGCTAGTAACAGCATCATTTTACGCCTCAATATGGGGGACGAAGTTAAACTTAGGCTGCATAGTGGCTACTACCTGAACGGTGGTGTTCAAACTTCGTTCTCTGGATTTCTGTTGTCTGCCGTTTAGGCCCAATCTTCTTGAGGACGTTTAAGATCGAAGATGCTATGTACATTTGTGTTCATGAAAATGGCATCTGACATATGTCCCGGAAAGTAAACCATTGCAAGATTTCTGTGTCTGTTTATTTCGTCATTGCTTTATCAATGGAGCATTCATAGCATAGGAAGTATAACAGTCAATACGCTGCATTGATGCTGAGGTACATTCACGTTTGAATGCACCTCCAGTATCAATGCAGTACTATAACTGACGCATCATTTACTCCCTCCAATAGTCCAATTTCTACTTTAATCAGCGATCCGCGGAGCCTGACAGAGCTCGAGCCTAATGTTACGTGTGCTTACCAGCATAAACGTATACGTTCTATTTTGTGTTTTATACAGTTCATGACCACGGGATGTCTACGATAACAACGCTAGTGTAACCGGAATAGTAACAATGGAACATGAAAATCATCCCAGCCACCTTAGGCCTTTTTTTCATTTGAACGCGTCGCGTCTAGTTTGCAATAACCAGTTTCGTGCTACTAATACGCGAGAGTATAATAGCTGCCAGTACCAAACTATGACAGATATCCAACAACATAAACAACAAAATTTTCTTTGTACACAACCAAGTGATTTATTCAACCGACTCAATGCAATGTAACGACACTAACACTGCAGTCACAGTATTTGCCTGCGAAGGTGACAAATTAGGTCACCAAAATGTCAAATAAACGGTTGTGTTTAGTAAGACATTTGTAATTCAGTGACGTACCTACATGATGAAACTGTTCACGAATGCGCTAGAATATTTTTCCTGAGCGAGTGAATCAGACTGAGAGTGATTTGAAGTTGTGGCAGGGTCTCTACGGAGGACGTTCCACGTAAACACAAAATCGCCGGCAAAAGCAGCTAACCGCGTGGGCCTGTTGCACCAACTTCGCCAAGGCCATGTCAGGCATTTCGCCGCGCGCGGCCTTGTTTATTTTACTAGTTACATTCCATCGCCTTCATGGCATGATATATCTCGGAAGGTCCATAATTGAGTCAGTGCTCAAAATAGGGTCGATATGATAGGATCTGACGACATATGTGACGCTCATTTGGTGGACAGAGTATTTTAATTTTTGAAAATACTATTTCATCTTACTTATTTCATATGATGTAACTTGCATCACTGTACACTTTATGTTCCACTGTGCTTTCACTGACAGATAACTTAAAGCTTGCTAATTTGTATCACCCATCCCTTACTAGTTATTCTTTAAGATGAATATAGAAACTATTTAACCCGTTACCTTCACTTTACGTATACGAACGAGAAAATACCCTTTCATGTTTCAAGTAATTCAGTGGTCCATATGAGAGGCCATGATTATTGTTAAAGTGTTTCTGATTCGTTTTTTTAACGGTTATCTAATTTGATCTTGGTTATCTGATTTAAGAACATCACATTACGCACATCAAGAATGGCACTTTGTCAATTTTACGATTAACAGTTGCACCTTTTACGATTACCAATTGCACCTTAAACAGGACATATCATCCTTAAGCAGATTTCTTGCTTTAAGTATTTCATGTAAACTGAATACGGAATATCTACAGGTGTCTGAAAGTATTATAAATGTTACAAAATCTGGACAAACTTTTCAAGCTTCAAATAATTTTCTTGATCATCAGGTGAGAGCTGGTACGTATGAAGGTAGTAACGTAATGAATAAGCCTGTACACTTACTGTTGATAATGTGTATAATTAATCTTACTATCATAAACGATACATACTTCCTAACTTTGGCCCCTATCCGCAGCGATCGTTTAGGCCTCCTGTCCACTAGACTGGTGACCCGTATTTTCATAGCTGGAATATGATACAGGGTTTTAAAGTATCGTCGCCAAAATATACGAAAGCTAAAAGAATCGTTCCTAAAGTGGATGAAATTCGTTGAGCGTCCTGTTAAATTTTTAGAACACAGCGTCTGGTGGAGAAGGGGCACGACCTACCCAGTAGGTACCTTAGTATCAATTAAGGGTGGGTACCGGTACAGAAATATTCAGGTACGGGTACGGTCTAGCTCCAGATGATCAGGTCCAGGTTCGGACCTGAACCTGGACCAATTGTCTCTGCAAACTTGTGAATGGGCAAAACTCAAAACAATGGTCCATTTCGTTGCAAAGGTACTGATAATGAACTTGAAATGAAAGGAAGTTTTAATTCTTAAAATTTGGCATCTTAAACTCTTCATGTACGAGACTAATAGCTCTGTTAACTTAGGCCAAGTTTGACTGTAGACACTTGGTAAAAATGACTATCAACTCTCCTCTACTTCGCTCTTGTTATTTTCTTGGGTCGTTAAGTCCGAAAACACGTAAACGCCTGCCGGTATAATCTGTTCATTTTCTATTCGGTCCAAAGCCCGGTCCATTTTTTTATGTCTGTTTTTTTCTTCGGACCGGTAAAAGAATAAAAAGCGGTTTTGTACCGGTACCCAGCCCTAGTATCAATAATGACCACATCAAAAGTACCATGGTTTAGAACCCATCATCCCGGTCAGCCATTTGTCTCCTTCCGGGTCGGCTGGAGCGGAAGGTCAGTGGTGACCGTGCCGGCCACTCAATGCAGTTGTTAGTCCGGAGAGTGGACATCTCTATGGCTGTAGTGGCGGACCGGACACTGGCCATGTCACGGATGTTCGGTCGGTGGGACTTCCTGGGAAAATCAACCAATGAATGAATCAATCAACCATCAATCAATCAATCAATCAATCAACCAACCAATCAATCAGTTAATCAATCAATTGGTCGATCAATCAATCAATCAATCAAATGGTTTATTGATAAATCAAAGGCATGGCAGCCAGAGGCTGAATTGTGTCTTGTTGTACATGGCTCTGCATTAATCTAACATTCGTGATTAAGTAAGTGAAAAACAGCGACAGTGGATGTTTAATAGCTAAACATCATGAACTACTTTACAAGATGATATTTGTAAAAAAAAAATATATATAGTTAATGATCGGAAAGAAGGGACTGCAAAGATTCTTTCATCATCATCATGATATATTCTTTACTTTTTTAAAATGTATTTGTTTTATGCTTTGGAATGTATCAGTTATTGCATGTGAATTGTGATGGATGGTTTATATGGTATAAAAATCTTTTCATCAAGACAGGGGACTAAAGGTGCATATATACAAGGCTTTGACCCGACGCAAATGTTAAATTGCCGTAGTAACCATGGTCATGTACGCTACATAGACCGAAGAACCCCAACGGTTCGTAGTGGAAGTCTTTCATATTTCTTCTCTAAAGTTGAAGAATTTTTCCCATCAAAGGAACCCTACGTATATGTCGATGGGCTATTTTCTACCACTTTCAAGTACACCGATGCTATAATTCCGGTGTTCTACACGCTCCCTGGGGATGTCCTCGCCCGCCCCCTGCACCCTTGTACCGGGAAGCGTATCATAAGTGCGATATTTGTCAACGCACAAGCTAGCAGAAACTTACATTAAGCTTATACCTCTGGAACCTCCAGTGGACAAGTACCTGCAGTATCCACAAAAGTAACTGGATCCTGCGGAAAGTTTTGTTGCCAACAATTTCAAATTGGCAGCTAAAAGGATTCTAATGTTACTTATTCATCTCGGCAAGTGACTCACGACGTTAGTGTACGTACTTAGCTAGAGGCTGTCGAGTCGGAACGGGATTACATACTCCTTCACTCATTCACTCGATCACTCACTCACTCACTCACTCACTCACTCACTCACCTATGCACTCACTCACTCACCCCTCACTCACCCACGCACTCACTCACTCACTCGTTTGCTCACTCTCACTCACTCACTCACTCAACCCACCCACTCACTCACTCACTCACTCACTCACTCACTCATATCGCAATTTTCAACACACAACCTAGCAAATGCACAATCTGATAAACAGAAACTTCCATAGGGCGTATACTTCTCAAACCTCTCGTGATCAATTACATGCCCACAAAGTTTTCCAGCCTTCCACAAACATAAAACTGTGTTTGGTAGCTAAAAGGATTCTAATGGTGCATTAATCTCAAGTGGCTCACGAAGTTGTTGACTGTGTATGTACATGTACTTAGCTGGAGTCTGTCATGTCTTTACTGCATGACGTACGCTGTCAAGCCAGATCGGCGCCTGTCTGGTGCGGGTCTTTCGCGGAGTGAAGGGGTCACCGGCTCATGAAAGATACCGTAAATCTACCCTCTCCTCAAGGGAGTTGACGAACACGATTTCTCTCGAGTTACTGTCACTCAGACCAAAAGCAACCTTGCACCCTACGACCCGGGCTCTCGTGATGAAATGTACCACTCTTTAATGGAACATTCCTTGTACATGAAATTGTTTGACGGACGACTATCTCAGCAATCTGCGGCGATGTTATCAAAGCAATCTGTTTCGTCTGCTGGGTTCAAAATCCGTCACTTTGTTAAAAACTTCGTGGTAAGTTTTCAATTTGTAGTGCATTCCTTCCGTGTACTTTTCTTTACATGAAAGGTGGTATGTGCCTGATGCAATATTTTGTTCGTGAAGATGCATTCCTCATAGCACTATGCTATTGGAAATACACCTTCAAGCACAGAATATTACATCATTATTTGCGATGAACTGCCCAATGTTGTCCTTGATGCTTCATTGATATGATATTATGAGGACCGGTGTGAACCAATTTGTTTTTTGCTTGTTAAAATTGCCCTTCCTGCTACCTATCTACATCAACAGCCGCGGGCTTGTTATATACCCGCCTCACATTATATACGATCTTCGGACGTACTTCGCGATCGCAGGAAGGTCGGCTGATTTTAAGATCTTAAGATGGTCTTGCGTATTTTTCGCCCAAAACCTGTTCCCCTCACATATAAGCGAGCCTCGTGCCATCGACGGTGAATAAATCTATGATAATGAACCTCCCATGACCTCTTGCACGCGGACAAGGGAATACAAAACGTTCCTCAAAAAAGGCAAGAGCTCAATAAATGTTGCTTATTTTGTTGTCGGAATCATTTCAACCAATGAATGGAGTGCGAGGGCATAATAGAAATGACACAAGAAAGGAAAGTGTGTCACAAAGCCATCCAACATACTGCCACAGGGGCCACAATGTTAGAATTACCCTCACATTCCCAGAAATTCAATATTTGTAAACAATCGGAAGTCGGGTGAACGTCGCCCGAACGTCGCCCGACTAACGGGCGTTCGCCATCCGATTTGCGTTCGATGATTAGTAACTATGTCTGTGCTCGCCTATCGGTCTTCAATCGTTGGATTGACGCAAGAATATTGACCGATACCCTTGCGAGGTACGCACGATTTGCACGCACGATCTGCGACTCGGTAACGAGCTCTGCGATCTCGGAGATCTCCTGCGACTTGTCGCTTATGTTAAGAACATGTTTCGCTGCACCGCGACCGTCGTAAGACTCCTGAAAATTGCCGGCGATCCCTAAAAATCGCAAGATGATCGTGAGAACACTGGACGTCTTACTCACGAAAATGTCATTTAGAGCTCGAAAACTAGTCTTCCGATCGAATCGCGCCTAATGTGAGACGGGTATTAGGGGTAATATGGTTGTTACTACTAGTATTCTGTGCCGCCCTTCTGTGCGAGTCTATTTGAGATAGCTTGGCATCAAACACAATTTGTAGAAACGGCAGGCGGACGCAAATGCTTTGGACATTATTTGCGCCACTATATGAATTGGTTTTGAGATAGAAATGTACTGATAGATAGAGATCTTCAAGATTGGATTTGGTTGAACGTGACTTCGCTGTACGTGACTTGGCTGAATCTGATTTGGTTGGACGTGACATGGTTGCATGTGTCTTGTTTGGACGTGGTTTGCCATTTGATTGGACGTGACTTGACTGGGATATGATTTAGATGGATGTGACTTGTTTGGATGTAATTTGTTTGGATGTGGCTTGGTTGGAAGCGATGTACATGTAACTTAAAATGCATATGAAAAAGGGACATGAGGTAACGTTGGTAACGCAGTTCATTTCAGTATATCTATTTAGCGACTTCCCAACCATATAGCCATTAAAAATGGAAAATCGTACTTTAGGATTTTGCGTACTTTAGGATCAGTCAAATGGTTTAAACATTGCCTCGAAACTAACCAGGTTGATTTTAATGTGGAACGATATGCCTCACTGTCTATTCAGAAACGTTAGATTGATAGTCAACTGTCATATTTTCAAACAATACCCCAAATTAAAGCTAATCATAAAGACACATTGTTGCCTCACTGTCTGTCCTCAAACATGATTACTGTTTAATGTATCTAATTGTAGACGTACATGCAAATCCTATTGTGACTGAATTCATAATCAATTTTCCACTCTGTCTAAAGCATATTGTATTACCATCATAATTACATGTGGCAGCATGCAAAGCTACAAGTTAGTAGCCATTTAACCCTTGCCATAAATGTATTTAACGACTAGCTAGAGATTAGAATGTCATTCGGTGAATACACTTCATCAGCCGATTGCTCCTTCCTGTCTAAATGGAAATAACATTGTGAGCTTTAAAGCATGGCACGAGTTATTTAACTACTAGCTAAATATTGGTCTCGCCGTTTTTAGAATAATCACAGACGATGTTTGCTAATTGCATTACATATACGTCCCATACAGTAGCTTTAAATTACCATTTGTTGATTCGAATTGGTGTCATGAGTTAAATACAATCACATGAGCTTTTGAGATTCTCGTCATCAGAAGTTCAGATGATTATATTTTATACAGGAGCTTGAAACTCGCATTTGTTGACTTAGCATTGCCATCACGTCAGTGTTTGGAAATGAAATGTAAAGACCGTTAAGAACATTGTGTTATAGCCACAGTTAAATATTAGCCATAGGGGATGGCCTCTGTGGCACAGAATTTTTTCAAGAGGTCCTATTGATATTTTGTTATGGATGGCATGCTCTGGAGATCCCTGGTGAACACTATTGCGCTAGGGCGAAAAAAAAGAGAGAAAAAAGTCCAGGAAACATCTTGCTAAACCACAGAACTTTGAATTCAGTCCATTTTCCCCAGGCTTGGTTCGTCTTATATTCACCTCTAGTAAGACTGTAAGAGACAATCGTTGGCATATTTCAATGATGTTTTTACTTTCATTCTTATTCCAAAAGTTTGAACAAGGGTGCTGTGCCCCCATGCCCTGACCATATGCCCCCTACCCCTAAGAGCAGATTCTTTGCAACTGGCAAGCATAAAATTCTGATTGACCAGGGATGTGGCCACTTTTTTTCGGAGAACAGACGAAAATCAATGCGCAAGGATGACATCCATACAATTAAGACAGTGTAACCTTACCTATTACAAAAGATTTGAGAAATTGCCATAAAGATTGCAGGTATTGGCAGATTTCATGTTATCTCCTGTCCTCACCAAAGGCAATATCATTACTTGCAGTGCATTCAAAATCTCTTATCTTATTTGATTAATCCACCCACATCAACGTGGACTGACTCCACTCCTGACACTTTACATTAGCCTTCTGTCAGGAAGTCCTGGTTAGTCCATCAGCGTTTCCTCTGATGCATGCATGAACTGAATTAATACATGGGACACCATATCCACCTACGGGTCCGTTAACTGTTTTGGAAGGTTTCCTGCTAAAGAATTTTACATTCGATAACACTATTGTCTGTAGTTTATCAGCATCAGCCCATGGATGTATCTTGAAGTGTATCACAGGTGTTACTGAGAGAACGTAAAGATCAGAAGGCCTCCACTAAGGCAGCACGTTTATTTCGGGTTTCAACCGGATCCGGAGGCTGCGCTCTCTTTAAGTGGTATCTCACTAGTGCACTGCAAGTGGGGCACCGGTGCGGCACTGAGGGGTCATTTTTTTGCCATGCTTTTCGGTTGCGGATGCAGAAGTAGGATCTGCACCCGGGTTGATGTGGTTTCATGTCTAGCGTTAATCATATCAAGATTTATTTATTGGTTTGGCTGCTAAGAACACACAGCCAGGGCTGCCCAACTATCAAGATTGTTCATCACTTCGTCTTTTTATCAAGCTTGATGTCAAGTGGGACCTTGCCATCTTGTGTACATATATTTTGCACAAGAATGAAAAAAATAGATAACATTTTCTCAATGTAATGTAGGACGAATAGCATCAACTTTAAGCGCAGACAAATCTAACCCAAGTGAAACAAAACGGGTATGTGTGGTGTTAAGTTGTTTTTTTGTTGTGAGCTAATGTCCTGCTTCTTTAAGCTATGTTCCTGTCACTCTAAGCACACCAGTTAAGGTACAAGTAAACACGACTTTGTCACACCTGCATTAATGGTCACAACTGGACACTTACTGCCGAAAGCTGTCGGGGCAGCAGCTGGACCCGCACAGCGTGCGCTTCAGGGTGGCCCGGAAGTTCTGTCCGAGCAGGGCGTACAGGAACGGGTTGACGCAGCTGTTGACGTCCGCGATGACGTTGAGGAAGTACCAGACGGTGGCGTTGACCTTGAAGCCGAAGACGAACCTGATGATGTTGCCCACGTGCAGCGGCAGCCAGCAGATGACGAAGATGACCACCACCACGATGACCATGCGAGTGACGCGGTGGCGAGAGCGCAGCGCCCGCCGGCTCTCCGGTGGGACGACGTCGGTGTTCTGCAGCCTACGGTAGATCAGGACGTAGTTGGGGACCATGATGCAGAGAGGGATGAAGAACGCCAATGCTGTAAGGTAGACGGCGTTAGCGCCTCGCCACCAGTCCTCGTTCTGGACGTTAGCGGGCCACTTGAACATACAGACGGGCACCCCTCCGAGATAGTCCGTCTCCGCAAACACGATGTACGGTAGAGAGCACACCAGCGCCACCGTCCAGACACATCCACCGATGATCTTCGCCTTCTTCAGCGAACGGTTCTGCATGTTCCGGACGGTGTGTAAGATGGCGTAGTACCGCTCTATGCTCATCACGGTCAGGAAGTAGATACTAGCAAAGGTGTTGACGTTGAAGATAGACCTGACTATCTTACACATGGCCCGTCCGAATATCCACACTCTTAGGATGTAGTCTGCTGCCCAAATCGGGAAAGTCAAACAGTAGAGAAAGTCCGACACAGCCAGGTTCAAAACGTACATATTTGGTACAGTTTTCATGGTTGAGTACTTGATAATGACGTATATGATCAGTCCATTTCCTATCAGCCCTGTAATACCTATGGCACACTGGATGACAGGGGCCACTATGTTGTATATGATGACGTCCCAGGAATAAGGACTGGGTATGAACGCTTGCAGATAGATGTGCAAAAGTTAGGGGTAACGAGTCGTTCGGTGTAATATAACCAGCTGCTGCCGCGCCGCGTGCCTGCAAAGCTGGTGTGTTACGCCGAACGGCGGTTATACCGGCTATATAGATACAGATACAGATATCATCTGCCTGTCCTCCTTTTACCAAAAATAAACATTAAAAGGGGGCCATTAGGATAATCGATAAAAGTCCTGAACATGTGTAGAGATAGAGTGATTTCGTTGATCTTCACTTCTATGCTTCAAGAAGCTTTGAATGTAGGTGAAAACTGAAGATACTTCATGTTTATTTCGGGAAGTCACAGTATTTTGATAAATTGTTGTGCCTTCAACCATAGAAAGTTGTTTAAAAGAGTTCATTGACTGATGAAGACTTTAAGACCACTGCAATCTACTGTACACTTACAATCAATCAATCAATCTAGTGTCTAGACGTTTTACGTTTAAGTAAAATCTAATGATTAAGAATTATTATTAGTAAAGCCCATGAGACGGACGAGGCCGTACCAGCCATAGTCTCCTTAATGCACAGCTGTGAAGAAGTAAAGGAGGATAATTTGTGGAACACTGATTAGAAACTGGACCATTGCAACGGTTTGTAATCAACTGACCTTCTTCAGATGAAAGAGTGTGTATATAGTTTGAGGTTCCTATCAGTAATTAATTTGAATAAAATTACCCTGTCGGTTTGTAATCAACTGACCTTTTTGAGATGAAAGAGCGTGTTTATAGTTTGAATTTCCTATCACGTAGACGGGCAGTTTATGACGTCTACGAGCAGATAGAAGTCCATAACGACGCCCATTGTTAGCTATCAATCAGAGAGCTGACCTGTACAATCTTTAACCTTGGTTGATCCTACGGAATTTCTTTTCTACCGATGGCGTCTCTAACTTGAATAAGATCTGACGGTGAACCAAATCCATTTCTCATTAACTGATTGCTCTTTGAAGATACACCAGCCTGTGCCAGATGTAATAATAAAAAGTAGGGTAATGCCATGTATTCCTAATCACTATGGAAGAAAGCCTTTAGTTTGCTACTGTCTCCCTAGCCTGTCGCTCTCTGTCTCTCTGTGTCTCTCTGTGTCTCTCTCTATCTCTCTCTGTATCTCTCCGTCTCTCTCCGTCTTTCTTTGTCGCTCTCTGTCTCTCTCCACCTCTCTCTCTGTCTCTCTCTATCTCTCTCTATCTCTCCCTGTATCTTTCCGTCTCTCTCCGTCTTTCTTTGTCTCTCTCTGTCTCTCTCCGTCTCTCTCTCTCTGTCTCCCTTTGTCTTTCTCTGTCTCTCTCTGTATCTTTCTGTCCCTCTCTCAGACTGTCTCTCTCTGTCTCTCTCCGTCTCCCTCTGTCTCTCTCTGTCTCTCCTTGTCTCTCTTCGTCTCTCTCTCAGACTGTTTCTCTCTGTCTCTCTCATAAACGGTTGGAATAGCCTCTATTGCTTACCCCATCGGACGTATTTTGCTAGCTAGTTGGATAATGCCAGGCCATTAGTAATTATCGAGATCGGATTGACTGTGAGATATTAGCATGGCGGAAGCAATCAGAACTCGGTAGGAGGAATTCCTCTGGGAGGTTGTAACGGAGGCTAATGTAGACCGATGTCTAGAGATTTGTGTCAATCTTGTAGAATTAATGGAGGTCACCTTTGGTGCTACACATCCAATACATCTGTAATAGTCAAAGTCCCATGTACATGGCATAGGTCTTATGCCCTCTCGGAAACTACTCCCACATGATGAGAGTACTCCCACATTAATCCCGGTGACCAGAGGTGCTTACGTGTGGAACAATTACTGCCAGATGTTTCAATTAGTCCAGTCGTGACTTGAAACTGTCATCTTGAGTTCACCGACTTATGACCTATGTTCGACAATTTCGGAGGTTACTTAACGGCCACAGGTTTACGAGATAGCCAAGAGTTTGAGTGGGCTTCCTGTTGTCTGTAATCATTTGGTATCGATCGTCCCAAACAGCTTAAACATCACCATTGTTAGAACACGCGAGCTTGTCTACTTATTAGTAAGATAAAGGAGTGTGGTCCCAACTTATAAGACATAAAAAAACGTGGAATCGTAAGTTTCTAAGTATGATTTTGATATTAATGCCATAAGACGTCTGTGTATACTTCGCAAAACCAATGGGGACCAGACATCGTTGAGATGCCGTCTTGCCAGCCTAGACGGTCGGATTTCTGTCGGTGTAATTACAGGGTCACTAAACTCGTGGACGATCCCAGCTCATCCCTATGGATATACACCTCACATGGTAGCTTTTGGTGTTCTGTTGTTCTGTTAGCGGCTCATCCTGAAGGATACAGTACGTGTTTCCATCATGCACTTATGTCGACTTTACATACTTTTCCTTGCATTTAGTTCAACATGATGATGATATTTCAACATATTTCAAAAGTCTTTTAGATTGATACGTTTTTTTAACGTTAAACTCTTATTACTTTATTGAGACATAACTTAGGAGTTAATCTGTGTTGGTAGATGTCATCCTGACTTAAGTTGAACTGTAATTTTCAACGCAAGGAATTACTGAGACATTTCATTTTTTTCCAACATTCTCATTATCAAGGTTTGAAGAGGTAATCCGAAATAGCAGATTTTCTCTTGTTAACGTCTACAGCTACATCATTGAGTCCTTTGGGCTTTCTTTAAGCTGTTGAACCTCCTCATTGGACTTGGAAAACTCTTAGATGTAAAACGACTTAATTGTGATTGCGCAAGACCTTATGGTCAGATTCTATAAACTTGCTCATTACTCGTGCAATCTTTTTTTAAACTCCCACATCGACCTTTTTACACAAGCAGAGAGGTTTGTAATCACGATTCAAAGAACTCGTTCAAAGTATCGAACTTTATCGAACTATTACGAGTGTACAGGCATCTTTGAGCTCCCTCCAAATATTGATTACGAGTTACTCCTAAGATGGTTAAATCCCACTCAATCTGCTAGTTATGTGAGTCTTGTTATTTGTATCTCTACTTGAATGTACAGGTGTTATCTCTACAGGTGTTCAGTAACATATCATAGCTATCATTTTTTTGCTGTGAATCGCGGTGTCATATAGTGGCTAAAATTTGTGCTGCCTTGCCTATGGCATCTAAATATATTTCTTTCACGTTTGCGGACATTTCCTTTCATGCACAAATCCTTCATTTTTATCACCACCGTATAAACTTTGAAGACTTCTAATACGACATCCCATCATGGAAACCTACCATATTGCATTTCACAGCTACCTATCACTGTACGTGATGATCGGTCTTTCACGATTGCGACCATGTTTGGACATAAAGGTGTCCGTCAAGTTTTCAGAATGATCCATCACATAGCATCAGTATTTGAGAAGCGTGCAGAAAACATCTGATAAGACGGCAGTAACATTTACTGTAACGGCACTAACAGTAACTGGCAATACTGGAAATGAAAATGTCCTGGGGGAAATTCTGAACGTACAGATTGGCGTGAGTGTCCGAATGTGATGTGATTTGATTTGCAACACAGCATTTTTCATCAGGATATAGCGTCCTGGTTTTGTATGCTGATATGAAATTGTAGATGCAATATAGGTGGTGGGCTGTTATGATAAATTGTAGAGGAGGAACTTCCTAAAATTTATTTGTCTCTACTGGGGCAACGCCCGGGTCTCTTGTACTGGTGAAATCGTTTAGTTACAGGTCCAAAATACCGAAAAGCAATGTACCCTGGCTGTTCAACGATTAAAACATATACGTATATAACTTGTAGACTTATACTAAAACGTAATATTGCTACCACAAGATTAAAAATCAGTAGTGAGAAAAGAATGGGATATTGTATAGGTATTAACACCAGCATTGAATACTCTCAAAATTCTGAATTCTGATTTTAGATTCTCTCGAAAGCATGGTTTTTAATGTCTATACATCAAGGGTTATCTAAACTAACATTTTGGTCAATTGATTTAAGACCACTTTGTCAAATTGTACAGCCAAAGGTACGTATCCGGACGTTAACCTCTTCATTGCAACACGCCTTTTGTTAGGGGTCTTTTAATGAAATTCCCTTGCCAAACATTCCTTTCTATTATAATCTCCTCTTGCCCTACTAAGTACATCAACCACACTGCTTCAATGTAATATAATTTGCAATCCATCCAAATATATAATGACAGAATCTGACACAATGAGAACCCCATAGGTGATACGGCTAATGTGATATCAAGCACTTAAAAGTTGTGAAACGTGACAAATTGAGCAAGTCCCACAGAGCTTGTAGCTCTTTAATGAATGACTGAATATGGATAGATGAATGGATCATCATGGGATAGCTTTAAGATTCCAGTAGACTAGTAATCAATGGAAAATCGTTTAACATGGCAATCGCGCTGATGTGCGCAATAGGCATATCGTCGGTAGGATCATGAACGATTTGGTTCTAGTCGATATTGCTACAGTATAAAAATTTGGATCATTTAGACAAATTACAAAGCTAATGATTAATTGGATATATTACTAATACACTACTGCTTTCCAATCCATTTCAGGTTTTCATTTATCCGTACCCTCAGGTCTACAATTGTTGATTTGATCACCAAGCAAATATCGCTAAAACTTCTGGCCTTGAAAGTTCTTTATTCAGAAGATGAATGTATCTTGTTACTTTACACGACAAATGTTAACAACTTTCACAGCTGTTTGATGAATGATAGCATTTGAGGAACACCATTGCCATATGTGCACCATTAATCATGCTTTAGTTTAGCTTCAGGCCGTCAGTACAAAAGTGATATATTCCTTACTTAGAGCAATGGATGCTAGGCCACGTTGATTCGATTATATGGATGTCATCGACGCTCGCGTTCATTTTTCACAGTTGACAAAAAAGTTTTCAACCATGCTGTAAATCGTATAAAGCAGCTGCAAAACGAGCAAACTTATGCCATACATTGCAAAAACTAAAAACTAATGTCATATATTGCCAACGTCAATTCCAAGCTCAAAGAAGAAGAAAGAACAAAATTAAGAACCTTTTGTTCGATATACCATACTCTGTGTCTTAAATTCTTTGTTCCTGACCGCTTTGATGTCATAATTTACACAACCTTTTTTGGCTAAACGTTTTTCATTTGCACTCTCGCGTCAGTTCTGGGGTTCCAAGAGGATGCCATCCATATAATCAATTCAACATGGCGCTATGTAGAAAGAGGCTAGGATTTATATTAAAACTTGACGGATGTTATCATTGGTGATCAAACTGTGCGAACAGATACTTTTCATCCTACAAACTTTCAGATAACAAATCGGGTGCCAATTTAATGACGAAACGCTGAAGGTGGTAAAACTAATGCAGTCACGCACAGCAATCACCGGAAATCGTAAAGCCAACGATTCGGTCAGATCATCTGTCAATAGGTAATCTAAAGATCCCTGATTTCCACGTTGTCTGTTCTTCATCGGTGTAGTTCTCTTATACATACATTGCACGGGCCATACATATTGTAATGTGAATCTTCCCACAAGATCTTACAATGCCCTAAGAAATTAAAGTGACATCAATCTATGTTTCTAGAAATCGATCTGAATCTTTACTCAGATTCGACTACTTCATGAAAAATCAATATTGATTGGGCAAATTTTTCGTAGCTGTTACAAGTTTCGATAGCTGGCAATTCATCAAACAAAGTTTGAGCACCTGTATACAAGCGTATAGACAGTAATTGAGTTAGAACGGAACGGATACACCATGCCCTGGGCGTTGACACATATCACATTACACAAAGGCCTAGAGCCCCTTGGTACAAGAAGCAATCGGCTTGCCCCTTACCATTATGAATAGTCAACTTTTATCTACAACATTCAGTTGCAGACGTAAAACTAAAAACATGTACAATAATCCATACCTTACGGCGCCTTTGAGTAGAAAGCAAGGTGTTAAAAAGAAATGCAACATTTGACGTATGGATTTTACCGTTGCAACTGAGCTGGGTGTGATAGAATGATGTTTGCGAGCTTTTGTAAGCTCAGGATGGTCTTAGGGAGACTTGACAATTATAGGTGGGTCTCAGGGTTTTGTTATCAGATTAGAGTCTTGCCCAGTAAAGCGTATAACACAATTGAAA
>NC_049990.1:22252308-22255157 GCF_000003815.2 Branchiostoma floridae | reverse complement strand
TATCCACGCATCAATGTATCCGCCGTGTCGTGGTCAATAATGTAAACCGCTTTATAGCCGCTTCTTTTACTTGATTTCACACCATTACCTAATCTCGAATCCACCAGATTCTGTTCGAACTGTTAAGTAGAGTAAATGCTCTTCTCGTACGTAAACGTATCCACCTAATTGTGTCCATAAAAAAGTAACTTTACATTTCAGTTTAATGTTTTTCACGCCTATTCAGTATCCACTAACCTAGCTGTGTTTTATGACTGAAAATGTTCGTTTGCTGGCCCTCGCTCCAACCGGTTTCCATCAACCTGTGTTCGATGATAAAAACTTTCTGTGCTATCTATCGTCTGCAAACAGGCATGTGTCCGGATTCGATGTGACCATATTGTAATCTCGAGTATATTACCCTGCAGATACGGATTCAAACCAATTTCTCTGACCTCGAACATCATAGTGAGACGAAGGAAAATTGCCCTGACTGGTATAACACAGCTACCTAATCAGTACATCTTGTTCACAACGTTCAGGTATTGGAAAGCCAACAATAGACTTGTGTTCCAATTTCAGCTGTCAAATCAGCCCCCTCAGAGTCGCAACTGTTTGAATGATTTTGCAACTTGAAAATGCCTCCTTCACAACTAAAGTAGTCAACAGTGTCTACGTTATGGCTTATTACTATGTTGTCTACTAGACAATCTGG
This sequence comes from Branchiostoma floridae, assembly GCF_000003815.2. Classification (NCBI taxonomy): domain Eukaryota; kingdom Metazoa; phylum Chordata; class Leptocardii; order Amphioxiformes; family Branchiostomatidae; genus Branchiostoma; species Branchiostoma floridae. The sequence continues at coordinate 22,254,463 of NC_049990.1, read as the reverse complement.
GAAACAAGTATGGACTGTCGGCTGCTGTGTTGTCATTGCGTTTTACTTTTGGTTAGTTGAAGCTGACTTATGTTTTATCTGTAAACATCATTTAAACTCATATCTATTGTCTCTATTTGTAAAGAGTAACTTCATTTACTTCGTCTTACTATCTTATTTGTTAAATTCTCTTACTCTTAGTCAGACCTCCGCTAATGTGTACACCACTGTAGTGAGGTCTGGTAGTTTACGTTTGCTGACTTTATTGGGTATTTTATAGTACAGACTCCCTCTTTTATAGTACAAACTACAAACCTTCGCCTACCCTATCTGTGTTTGTGAGCAGACAGGGAAACTTGGCTCTTTTCGCGGTTCACAAAGAACAGAAATAAGATGTTTTCACGTGCCAGTATCGCACTTCCAGCAAAAGTATGGACTACATCAATAAAACTTGTGATGTTTGTGTGCAAAGGTTGCCCCTGTAGCAACATTTACACATCAAAATAGCGAGAAATTTCTTCTACAGTCTTATCCAAATGGCACGGCACATGCACCATGAGCTATCATCATGCTTACAATAGATAAGCGGCTATTTGTTCGCTCAACCGTGATCATGACGCCCCGCACGTCTACCCTATTTGTAAATAGACAGCAGGGAAACGCAGTTTTCTTGGCAGTTGACAAAAACAAATATGATTTTACCATGCCAGTATCGCACTCGTGGCAAAACGGCAAGTGAGGACTACAGCAAGTTTCAGGCCTGTAAAGTTTCAGTCCAAAGGTTTGCGCCCTGTAGCAACATTTACACATCAAAATAGCGAGAAATCTCTTCTATGGTCTTACCCAAATGGCACGGCACATGCATCATGAGCTATCATCATGCTTACAATAGATAAGCGGCTTTGCCAGCAAACTACAAATGGTTTCATCTTAGCGATTTGAGAGGCACCTTTTTGAAGAAATCCATCTCATGATCAACTTATGTTTCCAAATCCATCCGCGACCATAGACCTATTGTGTTTCATCTACTGATAATCAGCTGTTGATCGAGTCAGAAATTAGCCATTACAATAGTGTTGTCATTGCGTTTTACTTTAAGGTACTTGAAGCTGACTTAAGTTTTCACTCGTAAACATCATTCAATCCCTTATTTGTTGTCTCTATTTGAAAACTGTCTTCAAGAGTAACATCATGTACTTGGTGAACTGTCTTAGTAAAACCTCCACTGATGTATACACCATATGGTAGTACGTAGCAGACTGATGCCCGATAGTTAACATTTTCTGATTTTATTGGGTGATTTATTTATAGTCCAGACTTCGCTCAACCGTGATCATGACGCCCCGCACGTCTACCCTATCTGTGTTTGTAAATAGACAGCAGGGAAACGTAGATTTCTTGGCAGTTGACAAAAATAAATATGATTTTGCCATGCCAGTGTCGCACTCGCGGCAAAACGGCAAGTGTGGACTACATCAAGTTTCAGGCCTGTAAAGTTTCAGTCCAAAGGTTTGCGTCCTGTAGCAACATTTACACATCAAAATAGCGAGAAATCTCTTCTACAGTCTTACCCAAATGGCACGGCACATGCATCATGAGCTATCATCATGCTTACAATAGATAAGCTTCTTTGCCAGCAAACTGCAAATAGCATGGTTTCATCTCAGCGATTTTAGAGGCATTATATTGAAGAAATCCACCTAAACTTATGTTCCCAAATCTACTTTCGAGGATAGACCTCTTGTGCTTCATCTCCTTGTGATGAGCTATTAGTGATTGGGTCAGAAATGCCATTCGTATTCAACAGAAACAGACAAAGCTCGATTGGCACACAGGTTCTATAAGTTCATGCATAAAAATGGGGAAGGTGCATTATCAGAAAAAATTCAGACTGTTCGAAAATTGCATTAAACATCGACAGGGAAAAGTGCAGGAAACTGCTTTGAATATCATATCTGCTGCTTTTTCGGTGCGACAAAAATTGATCTTAGGAGCACATGATCTGGAAAGCTCCGGCTGTGGATTGAAATAAAACTAGAGACAAAACTAGCTAGCTTGTACTCTTTGTGGTCTACTCAATGATTTAGTGGCCTGGGCCAATAGTTCTTTGTCGTCTTTTCCTTGTTGCACGAAGAAAATATAAAAGACAACACACCTTCTACAGTCTTGTTGTGTT
>NC_049990.1:22240834-22251380 GCF_000003815.2 Branchiostoma floridae | reverse complement strand
ATTCATCATGACGACAAATAGGGCTGCTGTATTTAGGGCAACATGGTTAGACTTCGATGTGGTAGACGTTGCATTAAAAAGGACCTTGAAGAAGTGGTCTGTATACGCTCTGTCGGTCTAGAAATTCAGTTACGATAATCAGATTCATAATTACAGTACAGGACAATAAGTTCTAAACAAAACACAATCTTATGTCTTAGACAGATCGGTTCCTCTTCCCTCATAGGACGTGTGTACGCGTGCTCCCTGAGTTCTTGAGTATACGAAATTAATGAAATTTAGATAGTAGCGATCTATAAATTTTTTTCAAGAAATCATCCAGGGACATACAATGAGTGACTTGATAAGTAAAACTACCAACGACTTGTGAATATAATCTAAAAACATTATTTGCATTCCTTATGGTCCAGTTGTTGAACAGAGTTGATACGTTTGTCGTGACCCTTGAGAACCTCATCTCTTTTTAGCCCTGAAACCAACTATGTTTGCTTCAACCGCCAAGTATAGAGCCTTACATTGTCGAGTGGCTGGAACTATCACGACAAGATTTTAGGCTACTGTCACTTTGGAAATAGTATGAAAATGACAAAAGCAATTTTTAAAACGTCCTCATGGATCAGTCCATCAGTGCTTATAAAAACTGACTTAGCGGTAAAATGGACAGTTTTTTATTTACTAGTAGTCGTAATAGGTAAATTCTACAGCCAGTCACATTGTATCAAACGGTACCCCCCCCCCCCAAAAAAACTTCTAAAATAATAGTAATAGGCAAATTCTACAGCCGAATAATTAATAATTCAAATAAAAGTAATTTCCTCCAAATTCTACAGCCAGTCACATTGTATCAACCAGTCACCCAAATAACTGTAGTGTGACCTTTAAATGTTTCTAAATGTGAAGGTACAGTTTTGCAAGGTCAGTGAATATATTCCGCATGACCTCTTTTGAGTCTGCAAAAAGTTTCAAAGATTTGCCAAGTCGAATACGATGATAAAAGAGTAAAGATTACAAAGTCAATGTCAGTGCATTGTCGGATGCCAAATCGGGTACGCAACGTGAAATGTTTCTACGCTACTGATAACTACACACAACTTTAGCACCGCAAAGCAGTCAGACATGACAAGATTCTGTGGGTGATTTTTCTCACGCGAAAGGCCAATTTTCCGTCTGAGTGGAAGTAAGCTGTGTATAATGATCTATAATCATTCTACCCTTACAAACTTGACCGACACACTCAGACCACTTTGTTATGCAGCGTCGCTTGCCAAAAATCCAGGCCGCTAACGTTACATGCCTTCCGCTGTGTGTGAAAAATGACAAGGCTCACCACGCTCTCGCCTAAATCCTCTATCGGAACGTATTCCAGGAACTGGAAAATGGTCTATTGTACTAAGTGGCAGTGATATTTACATGAAAGCCTTGGGTAGATCAGAATCAGGAGTGTAAAAACTTCCAGCTTTTTGTGAATGCCCGCGCTCGGCACCTTGACAAAACCATTATGATAAAAGAATTGCGAAACCTTTGAAAGAAAATTGATATTCATCATGTCTTTTCAGACATCGCTAGTTGAATGTCAAATATCAAAGATATAGTTAGAACTGCATGACTACATTTCAATGCTTTTTTGCCTTGTCGTCTTATAATATGCAAATTAAACAGGTCATTCAAAAGTAACATTTGGATGGTTTACAGGAAGTTTCTAAAATTATACAAATTACGTTTGCCCCTCTCTTCAAAGTGTTTCGTTTATCGTTCATTTTCTAACACATTTATTCGTTAGTTTTTGGATTCAAATTCTCAGGGCAGAAATGTCAACCAAAGGTACCCAGGTCATATTGGAAATGTCGTCCGCCATCTTGGAAAGATCGGAAAACTCACAAGTAGACGATAGCACAAAGAACCTTAAGATTTGGACCGATCAGCTCCAGGTAATCTAAAGATAAGGAGATTGCCATGGAAGTCTGCTGGATTTTGTATGTGTGTCATGTTGATGTGGTAGACTTCAAAGTCTTACTAATCGGATTTCATGAAAATCCGTTTTATAGATTCTTCTCGCATCATCTAAGGGTCGTAGAGGGACCCCAGGTGCCAAGTGTTTTACAGAATGCCACATGGTGATTTGATTGTATGGATGACATCCTCGGGGAACTACACAACTGATTCGAGCGTGCGAATACAAGAAAAATGGTAACAAAAGTTTAATTGGTCAAAACGGTTGAACAAATAAGCAAATGAGTTAACACAGAGTTTTGTATGCCAAATAGTAGTTTACATTTTTGTTCTTTAACATTGCTTCTTTGGCCTTTAACATAGCTTCCACTTATAATTAGCATTCTGTAACATTAGTATCCGTTTTCCGTCGTGTGCGAACATGTGCAAACATGTACAGGGTTAGCCCTTGGCAATAGCCTACGGCTAGTTGGGCAGCCCTGGCTGTTTGTAAACAGCTGAATAAATAAATAAAATATCCGTTTTCCGACATTTATCTTGCTATCTATGGCATGTATCGGCTCATTTTGCAGCTGCTTCATGTCCTTTCCAGTATGGGTGAAAGTTTTTGTTTTGTTTTTCTGTTGGAATGGAATTAATGCGCTCGCCGATGACTAGACGTCTCTCATAGAATCAAATCAACATGGCCTAAGCTGTCTACCACACCGCACCATTGGGCAGTAGCTATATACATCTACTGCCATATTCGCAAAGAGAATACGGGCTTTTCAATCCGAAAATCTTAAGCATCATACTAATAATCTTATTTTCAGTCGTGAGACGTCATGGAGGTTCTTCGGGGCAACACTTCCTTGTATGATTTCATCTTAGAGTAACCCAAAACTGATCAGTAGTGCTACAAACGGCCAACCAACCTCAAAGATAAACTATACAGATATCTTGAGAAGTTTGGATTTGATGGCATAGGGACGTCGCAGAGACGTTGATCGAGATTCAGACCATGAACTTCATGACGTCAAAGATTCAAGGAACGTCGCCAGACAGGATCAATGTCTAAGTGAAGTAAAAACTTCTATCAGATCTTAAAACTTCACAGAGTCGTGTGATAAACTTCGGGATCTGTACAGCTGTAACAGCGAGACTGTACGTGTACTGGTGTCAATCAATTTTACCTCCGTATATACGAAGGTATTGTGTTCAGTTTGTATTATTTTTGGTGTCTGTCCGCAGTTATTTAGATATTGTCGAGTGACATGATATGAGGCGGTAGGTGGTGTAACTGGAGACTCGCAGGATCAAAAGGTTGGCTTGGCCTGGGTCCAAAGTTGTTCACGCAGGCTGGAAAGGCTACAGATGAAAAAGAATGCATGCAAGCGTCCCTTTCAACTTTCTACAAAATGGTTCCTACATGTTCCATGTTCGTACAAGAGACCTTTCACCACATCTGGTTTGTATGGCTATTGAACTCTGGTCTGCATAGCGCCGTGATAGTGCTATTGAACTCTAGTTTGCATGGCTTCGTGATAGAGCTATTGAACTCTGGTTTTCATGGCGTCGTGATAGTGCTGTTGAACTCTGGTCTGCATAGCATCGTGATAGTGCTATTGAACTCTAGTTTGCATGGCTTCGTGATAGTGCTGTTGAACTTTTGCACAAAGAAGACATGATGCAAAATGTTTATAAAGAGAAACACAAGAAAGGCACCACAAATGGTGTCTGGGATCCACTTTAAGTACCCCATCATACTCCAGGCAGTAACTATGGTGAAAGTGAAGGTCGCATGCTCTATTTGCTGCAATTTTTTGGTCCTTTGATTCTAATTCCATGGCTCAAAAATGAAAGAACTCAATTATTAAAGGTTCACCCGGCAGTTCAATTGGACACTAAATAAAGGCGAGGCCATGAATTTATAAACGCTCGAAAGAAGCAAATGAACATCCAAAGAATATATGATAAACTGTTGCGTTCGCTTACAGAATACAGACTTGTTTGCTCAAACAGACATAACGTCTCTACTCTCTAATCCACCTCCAGACTGTTAACTCTTTCCTGACCTCTACAGAAGTCTGACCTAGATCGAAATTTTCATGACGTCATTGGGCCAGGGTCACAGTCGGGGTTAATGTTACCGGTAACAGGGTCAGTTCAGAAATTCAATTTAACGTACTTTGAACATGCAAGTCAACCATGCTTTCAACTTAGCACAGCGACTTTATTTCAATAGAGCATTCAAGAGTATGTATGCCTGGTACATTGACCTAATAGGGCGACAGCTATGACAGGCCAGACTAGCTTTTCCTTGCGGACATTCATGTACTTGTAAATCGGTTTTTTAAAACACGATCCATTCACAACTTCTCGAGTTATCTTGTCTACAGCTAAACGTACCAACAAAAGCACCGTATATAGAATCCAGGTAAACCGTTTTCACACTTGACGTTTCTTTTCACAACTGCCTCACACCTACGAAATATCGTGAAGATACTTTCACAGCTTCTTGAGTTATGCTGTCCACAAGCAAGCACACAAAAAAGGCAAATAACGCTGCCCTAGGAAAATGCCAGGTACCTAGGTACACCGTTTTCGAACTTGCGCTTAATTTCCACAACCACTCAGACCTACCAAACATCACAAAACTCAATTCACATTTTCTCGGTATATGCTATTGACCTACTAGGGCAGAATGAGTTGGAATAAGTCTTTGAAGAGACAGATCAAGAATTAATATTGTCTCTATCTCCTTCTTCTTTTTCTTCTCCCCCTTCTCCTACTAAATCTTCAAATGGTTTGATCTATTCTTTGCAAAATAACCGGAATGAAAGAAGACCTACAGAATGAATGAAGAACACGGATAATTCAGACATATGGGACATGTTGGCTCAACCTGTGATATTTTGCACCGTCACATCAATATTACAATTACCTCCTTTGCTGTGGAGTCGTTTTATGAGTAAGATAAGTACCTCCTTGTGTACTGTACCAGATGGTGCGGTCATTATATTGTGGTGCTTGTACAAGAAATTATGTGTGAATGAGAGCAATGTCGTGCCCACAATGGTGACAGCTGCGGAACTATTTGTATATTTTACGAGTTCCAGCCTGTGGAACACAAAATCTCGCTCGCTGGGGTTAATGACCTGGTGGCAACTGTATATATGTAAGACCGGCCGCTAGGAGCGCGATTTTAGTCAGGCTTGACCCTGTTCGGTGGTAGGAGGGAACTAGGGTCAGTTGGAAAGTGTAGAGCCTGGTATGATCTGAAACGTCGTCGCAGATTTTATCGCTTGAGGAATATCAGAAATTACAGCTCTTCCACAGCTTGAACACAGCTCTTCCGAAAATAATTTTATCAGGTTGGTAGATCATAGGACAAAAGAGTTCTCTTTCACACAACCAGTTTTTCTCACCTGCTGATATTTTGATGTCTGTCCTCAGAGGTTCTAACTGGAGTTCTCCATCTCGCCGCTATATGTAGCCGATGTAGGTGGCGCTTTTGCGGCGAGAACACTATCCCAAACGTGGCTGAGCTTGTACACCACCCCCCACCCCCCTTCGTTCCGGTTCATCACTGGGGTGGACTTCCTTATCCAGACTGCTTCTTTAATCCAACGGAATCGTCTGTTGTCTTCTCTATCTCTAACCTTAGCCCCCTCCCAGCCAATAACACAGTTCTTCCTAGCACAATGTGGTCCGTGATCGTGGATTTCTTGTCTTCTTTCTCTGCCTCTCTGCGATCTAGTGTATTTTGTAGCGATCAGGTTGTAGGCCTTTTATCTGTGTTCCTCAAGTCTGGTCCAAAAGGTCCTCCCCGTTCCCCCTATGTATACTTCATCACAGCTCTTGCCTATTTCCTTCTTGACTGTGTTTTCTAGCCCGGGCGCCAACGCACGAAAATGACAAAAATGATATGAAATTTCGATGACATCGACTTAAGCGAGTCATGGCAGTCATATATGTCTTGTTGTATATGTTTATAAGAGTCAGTGTGAGTCAGTGTTATGGTAACATGCATATTTCCATCCCAGCAGCACATGCCATTTCCAACAAGAAACCTGGGTAGCATCATAGCATGTACTTACTTCTTGTATCCGGTTACTGAATGAATACTGTCAGTTTGATGCATCTAGTGTTAACGTCAAGCATACTGCTAGGTTTGAAGTCATAAAATTCACTACATTAAAAAATTAACGATTGAGATTACACACAACGATTTGGTTAATGTAATTGATGGGGCTAGAACAATATTACAAGATTACGCAAGCTTCCCTGTGCAATTTTATTTGTTGGCACAAAATTGGAATGATCTAATAATATTAAGGTTATTATGTAACCTGCGTAATAAGATTGAGAAAATTGATAGACTGTCACTCCCAATTCACAACGTCTCTACTTCTACGTATACCGTATACAACGGTCTGATATGATGCATATAGTTTAGCTGATCTCTTAGGACGTATCTATGTATACGTAGCCAAGTATAAACTAGTTATTTCATCCCCCATCAGTTGGAGACGATTATCTTGTCACAAAACATTGTACAGAAATGGTCCAATTGTAATCCAAATCAGTGTATTGAAAGTGCGCTTCCACCATTCTCTTTTTTATCTAGGCCCTTTCGTTCCAGTCAAACTAGAGAGCTGGCAATATCTTGTATTAGCAAAGCGTTCTAGTTTGAATGTAAAGATAGATCCTAGATGAAAAAGAGAACTAACTGCAGAAGAGCATTTTCTGTATAATGGTATGGATTGGACCGGTTTTGTACAATGTTTTGTAACAAGATGGAATTTCCACCAAATGACGGAAAATATGATAATTAGTATATTGGTTGAATAGATACGTCCTAACTTTAACTCACCAGGTTATTTCTAATTCCCACTTTTGGACCCCTATTTAGCCTTTGTGACATCCTCTGTAGTAATCCTGGCTCAATTTGTTTTGCTTGTTAACCACAGCGATTTGTGCCAGAGGTTACTACAGAGGGTGGTACCCAAATTACCCCAATTTTGCTTTTGACTGGAAAACCTCTACAGTCGTATGTACATATAAATATGAATGATTTGGATCTATTCGATCCTAATGGTCATCTTTAAGTCGTACCGATGCTTGAATTAAAAAAAACGTTAAAAACATTAAAATACAATTTAAAGGATTTTATTTTGATAACAACAGCTTTACGCTGCTGAAAGGCAACTCTAAAGCAGAAATCGGCAATCATTATATACGTAGTGTATAAGGGGTGTATACATCCATAAATAAGTAAAATACGCGAAACTGGTTTAACCCTATTCAGGCCGGGCTTTTTTGGTCGTCCCTGGACCGGGGGGGGGGGAGCTTTTGAGGCCCTCCACTTCTAAGTCCTATAACTCTAAGACGACGTGCCGTATGGCTACCAAATTTTCAGGACATGATGTCGACATAATATCTGACATGTATTTGACGTTTAACGTTACTTTGACGTAAGATGACGTAATTATGACGTCATCAATTTGATTATATTGGCCGGATCCATGAAAAAGGGGTATTCTCAGAAAACTTCAAGTTATGCTACTAAAATGTAACAACAAGTGCAGATAACAGAATGATAATGTTTATTACGACTTGCGTTTCCAATAGCAACATCAATGACGTCAAAATGACGTCATAAAATGACGTCATGCACATCTAAGATACGAGTTGGGCTCCGCCATATTATATCCACCACCTTGAATTTTTAAAAATACTTTTTTGGCAACAAATAATTACAAAGGGCAATGAAAATAGACTAAATTCATTCATTTAGATGGTTTTTACCAGGTAGTTACAAATTTTAAGGGATAATTAGCTTGTTATTCTTGATCTGGCCATACGGTCCGCCATCTTGGATTTTGGGCTGATGACGTCATCAAATTAGCATAATTTATGCATATATAATTATGAAAGATATGCTAAATAATGTAAGATTTTATTTATGTAACAAAATAGCAGTAATATAGCAAATACATGTGAAAAATACATTGTTAGAACCAAAAATAATGATTTTTGGCAATGGAAAATTTGTCAATCTTCGTTAAATTGTTACCAACAATATTTTATGAAAACTCACTAAATTTGGTGGCTCTAGCGTAAGCCGTTCTGGCGTTATAGGACATCGAAGTTAGCGCGGGCCTCAAAAGCCCCCCCCCCCGGTCTGAATAGGGTTAAAGACTCTTAAATACCGTTTTTTTGCATCTGCATATGTGTGCAAACTATGTATGACCCCCCGCACATGTTAACGCCGGTCCTCGGGCTATCTTTTAATACCAGCACACAGCTTGTGACCTCGTCTCATGATAGAATGTCACATTGGTCCCAACCAGAATAAGATATATTTCACCAAAAATGTCTGCCGCATGTCTAAGTGGTTGAACATTGCGTCAATGTTGAGATATCTCTAGTAAAATATGCATGACACTATCCTAATTTCTTGATGGCCACATTGGATTGAAACGATACCAGTTCTAGTTCATATTCCATGCACTTAAACGCTAACATCACTACTCAATGCAGCCGAAGTTCTAAGAAATATTGAAGGCATCAGTACGCGGTTTCTGAGACGAGAAATCTGTTACGAGCATGTGCCTTATCGACATAAGTGAAGATCATCTGGTTGATAGTTATGGTGATAAAGGATTTAAGGATCTAGAGGGTGTCTTTTGGTCATACATGGGGTGGTGATAATAGTGCGATTATACAGGTATTATATAATGGTCGAGGTTTGAAAGTGATGGCACACGAAGGCAGAATGATGATATGCCATGTAGAGAAACAGGACGATTTCCAGATCCTATGGCAGTCGTTGCCCTCCTACCGACACTAGAAGGAGCTGCAGATTGTTCGATGATCAGCAAATTCATCTGCAGTTCCCGTTAGTGTCGCTAGGAAGTCTTGGTATCGTTTCTGGTTGAAAGAATTTTGTTCACTAGATAAATTCAACTATATCCTAGGAGGTGACAACCATTGCAGTGTACAAATAGGTAAATATATCAAAGGATGTTTAGACCTTAGAACCAATAGAGTATTAATGCTTCTCGTAGACACTCACGTCGTTAAAATTCATTATCATATAGCCAGATGGAGTTGACCAATCAGAGGCCCCCATTTCCTATGGGTTATCAGGCAGTAACCTGAAAAGTGGGCGGTTATTAGAATAACCGCCCACTTTTTGGACCGCACCATTATAGAGGGGACAGGACGCTAATACTAGTGTTACGTATTTATCGATTATATCTATTAAACAGCGTATTGTACTTTATTTCGAACAATTTATGTTAAACTACAACACAATTAATAGATATAAATGATATTTAAACTGAAAAAGATTAAAACAGATTTACAACACCCCCGCCAAAAGTGGTCTGTTCCATTACGTCACCGCAGATCCGCATATCGGACGATTTTATTTTTGCTGGACGCCATCTTTTTTTTGCATTCGAACCGCAAGTTTGTGAGCTTTTTGTTGGTATTTTACCGCAGTTCTACGTGGAAGAGGTATCTGAGAGAGATCTTGAAGCGTTGTTGAGGCCCTGGGAGGCCGAAACAGAACCTGAACAGCAGCCAGAACCTGAAGGCGCAGCGGAGAACACCACTGCCCGCTTCGTGACTTTAGATGGAGAACAACTGGACGAGATAGAAGGGGGAAGGGTGGAGAAAACCACCGAGAAGTCTACTAGGTGGGGCGTCAAGATTTTCAAAGGTGAGTATCTTTTTTCCGACGTAAAAAAATAAGCAAAAATAGAAATACATACTTATAAATGCTTTACATTTATTTGTTCAGTGAATGAGAGCCATGTGGGGAGGGGGGTCGGAGTAACGTTTGAAAATAATTATACATGTATCTTGATGATAGATAGAGAACTAGCATTATTATTAACAGCCTGATAGTGGATTTGGGGGCGAAAAAAATTAAGAAAACTTTTTTTTTTCAATTTTAGCATGGCTGCAGGCAAGAGACAAAAACACTGAATTTGAGGAGCTGCCGGAAACAGAGTTGTCACAACTACTAAGGCAGTTCTACGCTGAAGTACGAAAAGACGACGGTACACCTTATTCAAAGGTTCAATAACTGTGGACAGGTACATTTCAATGGACCAGTCAGCTTTAACTTCAAGTAACTCATGTAGCAGGGCAGAGTTTGGGGGGAGGGGGGCTGGTCACCATATACTTGCTGTATATGAATGTGTTTAGGTAACAATAAACAGAGCAGATTAGAAATTTCTAGTTTGTATTGCAAATAAGCCACATGTTGATGCTGTTATTCTATCTCTCAAACGGATGATGAGAAATTTCTAGTTTGTATTGCAAATAAGCCACATGTTGATGATATTCTATCTCACAAACGAACGATGAGAAATTTCTAGTTTGTATTGCAAATAAGCCACATGTTGATGATATTCTATCTCACAAACGAACGATGAGAAATTTCTAGTTTGTATTGCAAATAAGCCACATGTTGATGATATTCTATCTCACAAACGGACGATGAGATTAGTTAAAATGCGCGGTTAAATGGTGATGATGAAATGGTTTAATAGTTTGTATATATACACTATTGTACAATATATATATGATGTAAATGTAG
>NC_049990.1:22229524-22240734 GCF_000003815.2 Branchiostoma floridae | reverse complement strand
TGCAACCGGGGGATTGAAGAATGGGAAAGTTGCTTTAGCCCGAGTTCAAAGTTGTTGCTGCTAGGTTTGCCTGGATGTAAAGTCCCGCAGGAGGCCAGGAAAATACTGGGAAAGAATAAGCGAGAAATTCATAACATTGAATGAAATGTTATTCATAATTTTTTAAATATTTCTGGTGTGAGGCCTATGTATTTGAAGTATCAGGTCTTCGATGTCTTTCTCCATTCCCCGTGGAAATATTTGATGGATTATAACTAGTACTGCACAACTTCAGGAGATTTCAGTCCTCTATGATTATGAAATTATTATTCTATACAACTGGCACGACATATGATAAGTAGTTTCCCCATGGGCCTTTTATCAAAAATTCACGCCGCACAAGTCCTGGATGAGAAGGAAACTACACTGGTGTAATTAATTATCGTCTTTCTACTCCTTTGATGTTTCCCGGCGGAATTAACCTACTTTACAAACAAGCCATTTGGGACTTCAAAACAGCAGTGTTTTATTGTTGCCCAATTTAAAGCTGATTATGACTCATTTGCTATAGAAAAATGACAACGTTAGCCCATAATAGATTACAAAATGTCCTGTTGGTTATTACCTTTGCCAGAATGGCTAAGATTATGTTTTGGGCTTGTGTACATGTGTCTGTCTGTGTGTTAACAGCATAACTCAAGAAGTCTTGGATGGATCCCTATTTGGTAGGTGAGTAGGGGTCGGGAAAACGAAGGGCAAGTTCGATAATGGGCCCCCTAGCGGCTTGCTAAGGTACTGCAGCAGAACCTCAGTTTTTGATATCTCCTGTTCTGGACATGCTGTGGTTATGATTTTTGAGTGGTAGATAGCTCTTGGAGCAGAGAGTAGATGCTGAAAGTTTGGACCCCTTAGCGGCTTGTTTGGAACTACAGTCGCCGAACGTGTTGATGGATCGTCATGATTTTTGGTATGTAGATAGCCCAAGTAACACATGTTCATAATGGATACTAATTATGCTAATCAGCAATTAATTTGCATAATTAATGAGGAAAGTTTATAAATCCACTACATTTCATGATAGGACTTTCAAACTTGTCACATATAGATGAGAAAGAGAGAAATATCAATGCAATACATATAAATGCAATGCAATACATATAAATGACGGCCTCATTTGCATAATTAATTGTTGACGGATCGTCCTGATTTTTGGTATGTAGATAGCCAAAGGGAAGACTTACATGATGAGATTCTAATTATGCAAATCGACAGATAATTTGCATAATTAATGAGGAAAGTGTGTAAATTCACTGCATTCCTTTATAGGACTTTCAAACTTGTCACATTTGTAGCTGAGAAAGAAAGAAATATCAATACATATCAATTATGCAGATTATGATCTCATTTGCATAATCAATGGAAAATATGAACGTGTTGACAGATCGTCATGATTTTTGGTATGTAGATAGCCTAAGTAAAAACTTACATAATGAGATAGTAGTTATGCAAATTAACAGCTAATTTGCATAATAAATGAGGAAAGTTGATAAATCCACTGCATTCCGTGATAGGACTTTCAAACTTGTCACATATGTAACTGAGAAAGATGGCAGAGAATAAGAGGCGATGTTTGTGTCCGCTGACATCTTTTCTTGAACTGCAGGAGCCGGTTTAGTTTCCTACTTTGAAAGAGAATAGTCAAGAAGGGATGAAAGGATCGTCATGATTTTGGTATGCTGACAGCTTAAGTGATGCTTGATACAATTTAATGTTAGTACGTTAATAGGGATCTAATTTGTATAAGCAATGGCAAAATGTTATGAACCAACTCCAGGCATATAGAATGAAATATAATGAGTAACACATTTATCATCAATTTACATCATTCTACATATTATATATAACAAACCTGGTTTATTTGGCAAAAGGTATGTGTTCGTGGAACTCTAGTTATTATTATTATTATCAATTCTTAATTGTAGGCGGTAACTAGCTCATGGTGAAAACATAATATGCAAACAACATAATAGCATACACACATAAAAATGTCGCACTCAATTTACACTTTTATACACATTTATCTCCATGGGTTTTTGAAACACTAGTACGTGTTGTGGTATACTAAATCTGTGTGCAGTTTGTTTTTAATCCGCTAGGCCACGCTCGATACGGATGTTCTTAGAAATGCTAGAAGTGAAGAGACAACTAGTAGTAAGGACATTGCCTTAAAGTTAGCTTTCTACCGTTGCAATAGTAATGGCAACGCACAAAAATGCTTTAATGGACTATACTTTACTTGCACGACATAGATTTTAACTACAATGTTTGGCTTGAAGACATGCACTTCTGACAACTTGAAATATTACTGCGGCGTTTTTGCCCTGAATATATTGTTTCAGTGAAAATATATGAACAGCGTCGACATTTTTCTCCTCCAGGATATATGGTGTTTCTGCGTTATGTTCGCGGTCCAGTAAAAGATTTATCAAACCTGTCCCAAAGTCTGAGAGTTGGCGGATTTCCAGGTATTGATTTTGGCCTTTAGCAAAAGAAATTAAAGAGAGAAAATATTCGCACAGGAAAAATGATAGCAACCTCTTTCACTTTGTATGGCGCATTGCCCAGATTCCGCCGGTAAAGTATCTTTCAAAGGTCAGGAAAGACCTTCTTGTCAAAACTCACAGCTTGATTTGGGGTTGTCCTGAATTTTTGCATCCGTTATCCCTGGCGTCTGACTTCTGGTGTACTTTAAAGAAAGACAAACGAAGCTTAAAATCAACGCTTCCAAAAGTACCCAGCCAAAAGGAAACTTTTGATTGTGTTGAGTTTGAAAATGTTGGTTGGTTGGTTTGATGGTTGTTCGGTTGGTCTAATTTTGGTTAGTTTGTTTGTTGGTTTGTTTGTTGGTTGGTTGGTTTGTCGGTTGGATCGTTGGTTGGTTGGTCATTATGAACGAATGTCTTATTTTAAGGTGATGTTCATACACGTTTGTACTCCGGTAACAAAACTTGAACAAAACTTCTTCTCCATCTCCCCCACTCCTTACATGCACATCACGCTGCACCTGTTTCCCGTTGATGGGCAATTAAAACACTCACGTCGGTAAGATCACCCTCCCTCTCCACCAGGCGCCTGCATGACTGTGCGGGAATTACCAGCCGAGAGCCGACAGGAGAGGGAGGACATGTATTTGCATCCCGTGCCTGAAGGTTCTCTGATCTTGTCTGCCTGTAAGATTACCTGCACACGATGCAGACTCAGGTAAGAAGACTCTTGTGTAATTTGAGAGTACTGAGGAGCGTTAGACCCTGAAGAAAAGAAATTTCTTTTCTGTTCTATCTGGAAACATTATCAGTATTAGCAATAGCCATGACGGTGTTATTCGTATTGTATATCATCAGTGCGTTATCCCGAGGTGACCATGGGTCATTAAGATGTTTATAAAAATTGTCACCAAAAGTAAATGTGTTGACTTCACTCCACCTCTAATTTCTTTCTAGATGCGAGGGATATATGCCTTGCATTAGTTGCGGTTGACAATCTGTGTGGGTAGCTAGCGTACAGAGAGCAGACTTTGCCCCAACACGAAACGTCAAGGCATCAAAGTTTTAACCATATATATCTACGTGCATGTATGTCAGCGATTATGCAAAGGAATCAAGAAAACCATCTACATCTGAGCACACTAGAGGCATCTCCAAACAGAAATGATAGGAATAGATTAATCTGATTGCTGAGTCACAGAATAACAATTATGTATACATGTTTTCAACATGAAACACGTCGCGTTTGGACCGCATCTACAAGCAGCGACACCTACAGCTGCAGTACCATAAGAATCCGTCAGAAATGCTCCGAGGAAGCTGACAGGCTGTACACAGAATTTTGCGACGGTGGACGGGATAGACAGTGACTTCCTTGCACTTTTGACCAATTGCTGACATTACGTGTCCGTAGGATCACGTGACCTTTGGATGAATCATTGGTCATTTGAGTAGCGAAGAAGACTGTGGCTGAGCAGTCAAAACTCACACATACAATCCGTGTGTTAGAACAAAGTTTTATCCCAGACTATACTTCACTTCTCATGTTGTTTGAAACAAAGAATCTGTTTCTAGGTCACGTACGACAATTTCACCTGCTCCGTGAAAATGACCCAGTCTCCTGCACGGAGGTTAATTTGTAACCAAATTGCAATTTCGAGGCAGCACGCACCATTAACCTAAGGGTTTACCCCGTATCTAAAGGCCAAGACATGCCGAAGGGTGTGCTTAAGAATTGTTGACCGGAGTAACTTTACTTCTGAAACTTGTCCAGTGTTGTTCTAAGCAATCTACGACGATCTTTAAGAAACAATAAGGTTCTTTTTTTCATTTGCCCTTGAGGCCTTTGGATGTCGTAAGTTTTTTTGAAAGTATGAAAGATGTATTTTCTGTGTTTTATTACTCCGTACGTGCGTCAAATGAAGCCACTTTTGTTGCTCGCCTGAATGTTAGTTTGATACCGGCATTGGCCCCTACAGTAATGTAACGATCTTCCATGCTACATTAAATGATACTTTAGGTTGTAGCTTTTGATATAATGTATGTTGTTGGACGTTCTAAGACGACAACAAAACTTCCCTGACTCCCTAAGAACAAGTATCAACAATCAAGGTGGAATTCTGTCGATTGTCTTAAATACAACCCACCTGTTTATTTTCTTCTTACCTGCGTTTTCAAGTTCGTATTTACTTTGCTTTTTGATGAGAAATGTATATTCGAGGATATAAAATTGAGTGCGACGGGGTATGTAATAATATGAAATCGTAACTAAATCTTTATATTCTCCCAGTTGGTATAGTGATCTCAGAGGATGATAGCGTAACATGGACTGTTGTCCAAATTAAGTATTAGTATGTCATCTTTCGACTTAATTTTCGTACTAGAAAATGTTTATACATTCTGACGCTGATTGCGCACACATAAATGAAGAGGCACATCATTCATTAAAACGAAGAGCTGACGCAATCACGTCATGTCGAACTATCAATTAATCATGCTAACCACGTAAACGTGCAGTCATACATGGTTACGTGCATCTCTCTCCCTGTAAGATATAGCACGTTAACCTACGTACACTGAGCTTTTAGGGAGGGGGTCCTGGGACGGGGGTCTCATTTGGCCCCCTTCATAATTTCCAAACGGCTTGGTGTACGATCACCAAATTTGCAGGGGGTGATATACGCATAAATCTAAATCTTTCCTGCAATTTTGATATTGTTATAACGTAATATAACGTAATTATCACGTCATTGATGTGCTTTTATTAAAAAAACCCTAAGTAGGGAATTCCCGTCATACCCGAAAATATTAACCCTACGTGTCAGACCTAATCTAAGTTAAGCCCTCCGGGGTGTATATGCAGATTAGATCAACGGTCGGTCTGTCATCGTTTTATAACGTCTGATACGGACCATCTCTCAACCGTGCAACATGTACAGCAAAGGTCAAGTTCATTGTGTCATCGCGTGCATATTTGATTTCTGCATATCTATAAGAGGCAATGCTATAGGTGGTATCTCACTGCACTTGGGGCACCGGTGCGGCACTGCGGGTTCGAAATATTACTCAACAAATTTCAGAGATAAAGAACGGAATTTTGTTTTGTGTATTGTGTTGTCTGCTATGTCATACTTTTACGTATACTATATTACGCAATAGCTTAATCATTAAAAATCGGCGAAAATAGCAAAACAGTGTCGCAGTTGACGAACCCCGCAGTACCACACCGGTGCCACAAATGCAGTGAGATACCACCTTTATGCACGGTCAATGCCTTGCGAACTATACTACTCATGCAAAGTTTGTTACAATGCTAAAGAGTGTTTCTTATATCCAATCATCTATTTTAGTATAATCTGATAATACTAATGTATGATAATAATAATGTATTTTCTACTAAAGCAATTTAATTAAATTCTAATTCAGAACGGCGAATACAATTATTCTACTCTATGACATGAAGATGTGAACATGCGTATTTATATTCATTGCAACGTAAACGTAACCGTCTAACTATTAAATGAATGTTTAGAACCATGCATTTTGAGTACAAGTACAAACAACTGCTTTCCTTGGGACCATCAGGAACTGTTGTTTCCATAAATTTAGTTCGGTGACTACGTAGAAGTAACAGAACTTAAGGTGCGTGGCATGTAAAAGATATGAATATGTGTATCCATCTTTATTATGGATTTAAACGTAATCACCTACCTAAACTAATAGTTGGAACAATTTATTTTGGGTATAATCATATAAATAGAATGCATGTGACTCGGTGACAACAGTGCTTTTGCTTTGTGGCATGAATATGATATGAACATGCGTATTTATCTTCATTACATTGCATGTAACTTAAAACTAAAGATGAGCACGTACAGTACTTCTACTGCATGGTATAAACCAGATATGAATATGTGTACCCATCTTCATTATGATCTTAACATAATCATCTGGACCTAAACCGATAGTTAGAACCCTTAGTATAATCTTCTTTCTGAATTGCAGCCGGGCATGTACAGGATATGGATATGTGTATCTATCTTCATTATGAATTTAAGCTTAAGCTCCTACCTAAACTGATAGTTAGCGACCTTTTGTAGTATAATCATATAATACAAGAGCATCTTCCCTTCTATGTGAGATTACACTTTGTTTAGATGAACATAGTACTTCTCCTGCGTGGCGAGTACAAGATACAAAAGTGGGTATCTATCTTCTTTTAGAACTAACCAAACTAGCAATTTGGCATTGTCAGATGATACAAGACTTCTAGCTCCAAATGTGATTAAACTCCGTTCATGACAAATAAATTGAGCTCGGTGAATTCAGTAATTTTGTAGCGTGGCATGTACCAGATATGAATATGGGGATCTATCTTTATTATGAATTTGAGCCCAACCATCAAACTGCACTGATAGTAAGAACCATTTACTTTAAGTATGGTCAGATGGTACAAGAGTATCTGCTATTCTAGGTACAAATGAGATTAAATTCTGTTCAAATAAATCCGGGTTGATGAATTGCAGCGTGGCATGTACAAGATATGAATATGTATATCTATCTTTATTATGAATCTAAGCTTAAGCTCCTACCTAAACTGATAGTTAGCGACCTTTTGTAGTATAATCATATAATACAAGAGCATCTTCCCTTCTATGTGAGATTACACTTTGTTTAGATGAACATAGTACTTCTCCTGCGTGGCGAGTACAACATACAAAAGTGGGTATCTATCTTCTTTTAGAACTAACTAAACTAGCAATTTGGCGTTGTCAGATGATACAAGACTTCTAGCTCCAAATGTGATTAAACTCCGTTCCAATACATTCAGCTCGATGAATTCAATAATTTTGCAGCATGGCATGTACAAGATATGAATATGTGTACATGTATCTATTTTCATTATGAATTTGAACCTTACCATCAAACTGCACTGATAGTAAGAACCATTTACCTTAAGTATAGTCAGATGGTACAAGAGTATCTGCCATTCTAGGTACAAATAAGATTAAGCTCTGTTCATATAAGTCCAGGTTGATGTACTGCAGTATGGCATGTACAAGATATGAATATGTGTATCTATCTTCATTATGAATTTAAACGTAACCATCCATCTAAACTGATAGTTACAGCCGATCTTATTAAGGCGACGAAGATGGGACTAGACTGAGATCAACATGTTCTTTATGATGACAGCTTTGGTGACGCTCCTCGCGTAGCTTGATGATTGTCGATGTGGCAATTAGATCTTCCATGTGGCCTCCGGTTCATCACTCAGCTGTTCTTCTCTTGTCGAGACGCGCGGGCGAGATTCCAGACAGGTTGGCACATGATGGATTGAACTTGCGCGTTGCCGTAACGGTAATCATTTTTTCATCATCTCAATTGTAGATGGCGCTTCCTAGAAACATGAGGATGTGGAGTTAAGTTAGCGAGCGATGAACTTTTACGCTTTCTGAATGGATAGTACTTTTAGTTCTGGCATCCGATTCTCTACAAGACATGCAGAAGGGGGCATCGTTTTTTCATCATCTCCATTGTAGATGACGGTTCCAGGAATCAGATGAGCGTAGAGGTATGCATTTAAGCAATACACTTTTACGCTATTTGAATGGGGAGTACTTTTAGTAAGCTGTCTTAGGCTTGTTGTAGTGTCCGATCCTCTATAGAAGAAGTGCTAAATTGACGGTTTTTTATCTTCATTGTAGATGACGGTTGCTGGAATCAGACGGGCGCAGAGGTAAAAAGGGGAGCGATGCACCTTTACGCTCTCTGAATGGAGAATACTTTTAGAAAGCTTAGGCTTGTTGTAGTATCCGATTCTCTAAAAGAAATCCGATTCTCTACCTGAAATGCTGAAAGGGACAACGTTTTTTGTCGTCTCCATTGTAGATGAAGTTTCTCGGAATCAGAAGGGCGCTGGGGAAATAAAAGAGCGATGCACTTTTACTCTTTCCGAATGCAGAGCACGTTTAGTAATTTAAGCTTGTTGTAGTGCCCGATTCTCTACAGAAGAAAGGGACAACGTTTTTGTCGTCTCCATTGTAGATGAAGGTTCCTGGAATCATTTGATTTGATTTTTTTGATTTGATTTATTTGCACATAAAACAAGGAAATACATAAAGTAAAGATAAATGAAACATAAAAACCGTCCGGGAGAGAGGGAGAAATCAAAAAAGTTTATATTAGCCCTCCTCCTAATAACTTCTGAACACAATTCGAATGAAATAATTGAAGTGGAAAACAAATGATAACTAAAACATAAATGACCAACAACAATTACATGATTACCAATAAGGCAAATTGGAAACAAATGATAACAAATCATAAATAAGTAACAACAATTAGATGATCAACAATGAGGCAATGTAGCAAGTAACATAAATGAAGCTATCTAACAAACAATCATATCAGGGCGCAGAGGTAAATAAGGGAGGCAATGCACATTTACACTTGCTGAATGGAGAGCACTTTTATGGAGCTGTAATGTCCGATGCTCGTAAAGAACTATAGAAACGGTCAACAAAGATTGTCCTTCACAAAGATTATGCAATTCTACTGTGGAAAATTAAGGATATTTGGAAAATTTTCTCATCATCTGTCCATTGTTGACATTCATGCTTGTGATCACAAGATCTCTGGTAGACAATAAAGTGATGTACAGTACTTTATAGTTACTAAATGACTATCATTTGAGTGCATCGCCCAAAACAGATTTTCTCTATCTGTGCTATGGAAACCTGGTCCAATTCTTTACAATTGATACGTCAAACTACAAGAAAGCAACATCTAAGTCTTTATGTGTTTGAATTTATTGGGATCAACTATAGGTGTAAGACAAGCTTGTTGCGATATCAAGGCTGGAAAAGACTGTTGCCGTCTGCTGTAGATATGTCGCCGTCTGCTGTAGAATATACAGTGCACCTTGCCGTTACGTCGGGCGAAGTGGCTGGAACGCCTCCTACATTCTAAGTGATCTACTCCTCGCCGTGAATGTACTTCATTCAGAACTCCAAGTGACAGTTTTAATGGTAATGGACGAGCCTGTCCTTAAGGAGTGTCAACCTTGCTCTTAAAAGGAATAGATGTGCCCTTAAGGGTACAGGGATTCCTCTCACCACATCACGTCTGATCGTCAGCTGCAGATACGGCTGATGATTTAAGCGCATCGTTAAGGCAAAAGAACCGGGAGGCGACCGTGACTATGGAAGAGACACGACCATTTCATCCGCAGCTATCGCGCAGTGTCCATTAGGTCTGTAAGATGTAGAAGACGAATGGATCCCTGTTGACTATATGTCACAACCATGGCTGTTAAAAGGGCCAGGGTTGCAGGAGCGACGTACCAGAGGGATGCTATCCCGGAAATGTTTGAGATAGGATTGAGCTGTGTCACTGATGGGTACCCTGGGACAGTATTATATACGTTACCTGATGTACCGCGATGGCTGCTGAATGCACAAGCGTCCCCATGGACGGGCTTTTTAAAATTGCTTGGCGTTGAGTTTAATATAATGTGCAAAAATTGCCCCAAGGGTCAGCCAGACAACTGCTTTGTTCAGTCAACTCTGCGGTCCTTGAACTCAGTATTCCCTAACTAAACCAGTGACGTGCACAGCTCATTTACAGCTATGCTGCAGTAGATATATGTATCTACGAACTGTAGGAGGCTGAGAATTCACCGAGGTAAGTCATGCCTTACAGATGCTCGACTATCGTCATATTACGATGCACCAAATGAATATACATTGTATTATCTATATTGTTTCTGCCTAGACATGTCTTATGATAATGATAGAAAGTAACATTCTTCGGTAAAGAGTGCATTTAAATATCATTGTAATTCTACGGTTCGGTGTTGACTGCGCCTTCCAACCGCTATATTTGTAAAATTTAGAATTGTCGTGAAGGTATATTGACGTTATTGAAGAGAGGAGTGGAGAGGGACAAAATTCCAGGCCAGGGAAAGGAATCTTTAGATAGTGTCTTACGCACGATTCAAAATGGTGCAAAGTTATTCTAACAGTGCCGTAGTAGTAGTAATAGAACATGGTTGGAGTCTGTGTTCACCGCAATTTTTTAGATAAGGTTTCAAAGAAACGAAATAAGACGTAAGCCTCAACTCCTAGACTAAGTATCAAAGGCATTAATAGAAATTAGTTATGCGTAAATTTATACGTGTTTATACTTCATATGAGCTTTCAAAATCCCCGCATGGTCAGTGAGGTTTCAATGATTTTTTGACCACACGTTTAGCGTTTTCAAACCACGTATTGCTATTTGTATAGGGAGAGAGTTAATAGATAAATAAATAAAATAGACAGTTACCCCAATGCTTATATAGAAACATAAATCCACTCACACCCCAAAACAGTACCTAAGACACGCCAAAAATAGTTACTCAAGCAACTGGATATGGTTTTGAAACGGTCAGACGTTTCGGAAAGAATCCACTTTCCTTCGTCAGTGACACTGAAGTGATCTGCAAGGAACAGGTCTTTTATACTCTAACTATGAATAAAGACAATTTCAGATGTCCAATAGGAAAGGTTGTAAGACAATTCAGACTGAAGACAATTTGGATTCCAAAGAAAACAGAGCTAAGCCAAAGTCAAGCTGAAGACAATTTGGATTTCAAAGGATATCAAGGCTAAGACACGGTTATGCAAATGAGTCAATTAGCTCCTG
>NC_049990.1:22193216-22229424 GCF_000003815.2 Branchiostoma floridae | reverse complement strand
CATTTGAGTCTGTAGATTACATTGGCCTTAGTACCTTTCTGTGGTTTGTCTTTTGGATGTACCAGTTTGTGTCGGAGGGTTGAGTGAGGTTTGAAGTTAGTGGCGATGTTGAAGTTTTGGAAGATCCGTCTGAGTTTTTCCGAAACTCCTTGGACATAGGGGATGGTAATGTTGGCTTTCTTTCTGTCGGTCAATGGTTTGCACTTGGCTGTTTTCTTTGAGTGGTCCGAGGGTTTGAGGGCTTTGTTGAAGGTCCAGTTTTGGTAGCCACATTTGTTCAATGCACTTCGGAGGTCAACAAAACTTTTAGCTCCTGTAACTAAAACAACAGGAGCTAATTGACTCATTTGCATTAACTGTGTCTTAGCCTTGATATCCTTTGAAATCCAAATTGTCTTCAGCTTGACTTTGGCTTAGCTCTGTTTTCTTTGGAATCCAAATTGTCTTCAGTCTGAATTGTCTTACAACCTTTCCTATTGGACATCTGAAATTGTCTTTATTCATAGTTAGAGTATAAAAGACCTGTTTCTTGCAGATCACTTCAGTGTCACTGACGAAGGAAAGTGGATTCTTTCCGAAACGTCTGACCGTTTCAAAACCATATCCAGTTGCTTGATTAACTATTTTTGGCGTATCTTATTACCTGGATGTCTAACCTACATCGAAGTACCTAAGACAGGCTATTCTTGGCAAGAAATAAGCAATTAAAACAGAGAATACACTGCGTTCCTAGGATACGAACGGGAGGTAATATATAACGGAAATCAATGACCCTTGGAAAATTGCTCTCGGAACATTCAAAATGGTATGGAACGCAGAAATAAATTCAGCCAATTGCCCTAGATTCAATTGATTCTTGCAATTCACACACAGCGACATTAATAGTTGCCACAGGACTTCTTTATTTCATTAGTTTTTCTTTCACAGGAAAAACTAATAAAATGTATGAAATTCAAAAGTAGGTTAACGACCTTGTATCGAGTTAATGTTCATTTATTTCTTCAGTTTATAGCAACATTTATTTTATTGCAACATAAACAGTTTATTTCCTTGTGTTTATTACTTTGCACTATTGATTACCTCCTTCGGAACTTCATAGGATCTAGGTGACCGAATTTTTTATTAGGACAACCAATGGAAATAACGTTGTATAGTTTGCCATTGTGTATAGAAGGAGATGGGACTGTGGCGATGGAATGACCACGGGAGCACAAGATCTGCCGTGGCCGAGAAACGATATTTATTCTTCGCTGCCACATCCTCTCTCTCTCTCTCTCTCTCTCTCTGTCCCAACTCTCTAAACTGAACGCTGATCTCTCTGGTGTTCCTTCTTTTTATCTCCCAGCTGGGTGCTGACGTAAACAATACAAATTCTTCCCACGGGTACTTGACAGGTCATTAATTAGCTGTGATCTTCCCTTTGTTCTTCCTTATCTCATCTACTCGTCAGCAAAAAAATACAAGATGTTTATCAGTTTCTGTTGATTTCTAAGAAACCTACCCAAGAATCATTCTAAACAGGTTGCCGATATTGGCTTTATCACAACTGAAAGGCTATGTATCTCAACATTAGTGTTGTGTTTTCTTTTGTTATCTATCTAAGCTTGCGTGTGCCATTTATCCATACGTAAGCTTCCGATGACATGCACGCTTGTGCACATAACGTGTATTGGTTAACAGGTATCAGTCGGGGTATTAGCGCAAACGAGATCAACTTGAAGCGTGAGATACAGCCCCACAACATCGTTAGGAATGGATATCGAAGATCAGTGTCGTTGTCAAGGTTTGATTTATGATCACCTGGGTAATTTAGTATCAGGCGAGGGCCCTGTAAGCTTCCGTGATGTCCATGTACAAATACAAGGATCACGGCGGCCATTTTGATTTACTCTACTGATCCCATGGTGCAATGGGACACCGACCGAGTTTTTAATTGTATAAGTCAACTGTTGTTAAAGTCGTTAACATACGCCGCAGTAAACTTATTACAACATCTATGATCAGCGACTCATGTTCCGTTATGTCTGAAGGGTTTTGATGTGTTCAAATCACAACGATTTTCGGAAACAGGGGGCAGGGCTATTAAAGTATTTTTCCCAATAGGTCTTTAACCTTGAAATACGTTCTATTCTAGAAGTATCAACACCTGCACCATGATATATTAGTCCACAAAAAGGCTTTCACAGATATCCATTTCTTTGTGTTCACATGTTTTAGTTAGCTTAATACAAATCGGACAAAACCAGTAAGAACAGATTTGGATGGTTCCTTTTCCTAAAACCTTGGATATATTCCGCATCACACAATGTACTTTTCATGAACCAAGATATCAGTGGCCTTTTTAAAAGATAGCAATGTCCTTAGACAGACATATTTTCTTTCCCCACCTTAAGGTACCAAATACATGATGAATTAGCACATTTATAAGGTAATCTTTCAAAAGCAAGGAAATATATTAAGGCTTCAGGTTGGACTTACAGCTAAGCTGGCGGCATACTGAACTAAAACCCCAACCCTGCACTGCGGCTTACACTTTGTCCGGATGTCGTATGGGGCGCAAATATTTCTAATTTCTACTCGACACCGATAATACTATAACTGATGACTTGCTCCTGGCCGACTTTGAAAAAGGTCCGGCGAAAACACGATGGTTTGTATGACTTATATGTCAATATGAAAGACTATTCATAAGGTAGGTATCATATGATAGAACCAACATACATGAATAGTAACTTGTGGTGATACCCGCAATCGTAGATAAATCATCTGTATGAAATATAGCCTCTTGTACGGACTCTTTACTTGATATATGGCCTATATATGTATGAAGGCATCTTGCAGAACTTCAGATGTCAAGATTACTTTGTACGCCTTACCTTCTACGTTTTGAACGTTGGACAGGTTTTCCACCCACACATACACTCAGCTTGTACAACAGTACAATGATCAACGTTAGCCAATTGCCTGACGCTGTGAAATTTGTTAAAACATTGCAGGCATCACCTCTCTAAGGTCAATTTAGATAACGTAACTGAAATAGCAAGGATGTGGGAAGTATACTAATCGGAATTTTCCGACTCCAAGTCTATTCAATACTTATATGCTACAATAGAGTTCTTTGTGCCATTGGAATGGTAGTTCTAGAATTTGCGGGTTGTCAAACGGACATTCTATGTCGTTTTCCATCACTGAGGAAAGAACGGAAGTAATTAGTTAAGCAAAAATAATAATCTGTACATTTTCAGAATTATCTACAAACTTTAGCTAACAGGATAAGCGACATTTGTGTGGGATGCACATCCTAGACTGGGAGCTTGAGATGGTTGCCGGACAGGCTGTTATTTGTTTTAACAGGGAAACGTTTTTTTTTTACTAACTTTCAATTTGTTTTTCACCCAGATCCCTGCAAGAAGTAAGATAGGGACCATTGTCAAGATGCCAGGACAAATCTTTTGGGCCTGATTCGATTTCTTTTTACCTCTTGTAGCTTGCATTAGCTTGTATCAGCAAGGTCCGTTTTCATTTGGGGTTTAGCTAAAACAATAAGGGAGGAAAACTAGATCTGAATCTGACTTCAAAGTTCTAATTTCAGTCTTAGTACTTCGAACATGCCCCGAATTTATGCATACAATTTCATGTGTAGTATTCAGAGGAAACAAGTGGATTTCCCATAAGCAATAGCAACTGTGGCCTTTCAGTTGATTCTGGCGTCCTGAGGTTTACAACATGATTAACCAGTTGCCCATCAACCAACTCAAAGGTATAGAAAATGAAAGTAATTGATTGTATTAGCAGCTGACATCAGATCAAAAGGAGCTGAATATTACTTTATCGAAGCCTATCCTAGATAGAGCCAGTGTCTTAAAAATCAGGTCTCAGAAAGAAAAGAAACGATCGCCTTTGCTGGCAGACGGTCAGCCACTTCAATGAAATTACCTTGTCCAGGACTGGCCGTATTTTGGAGAGTAGTAAAACTACAGATGTGTGGTTATTTCACGGGCTGTAAACTTCCATAATGTAGACGTCGTTACACTGTCCAAAGGTATATTGTTTTTTTTCCTGATGCCCAGTGTGATTCAATTTTTCAGTTATATGATGACAGGTGAAGGATGTAGTGTTCGCATGCCACTCATCAATTCTGGATTTTACTGCATGGTCATAGAAAGGACAGTGTGTATAAGAGGTCACTTCAGGGTATACGACCAACGCGTGGCGCTGTCCATATAGACACAATGAGATACTGCTTTAATCTAGAGGCTTATGTCCAAATAGATTCTTTATGAGTGCACTGGAGGCCGACCCTGTTCAAATCTCAATATGTAACCAAGCCCTCTGGCATTTGGCCATCGGTCGTACGCATACCCTAATGATCAAATTGAAGAAGAACTATCCTTCTTGTCTGTCATCAAATTGTCTTTGATTGATAACTTTATCTAATATTTTTACAAACATTTGCCAGATAGGTGTGGGTGTAAGGAATTAGGTTTCACGTCTCTAGAATCCCTTAGCCCCGTGGTTACGTTGTCGGTTAAGCTGGACAGGTTTTGTGGGCGTAAGAAGGGGACTGTTTGTGGCGTGCTATGATGAAGTGTTTTAATTTCGAGCGCTTTCACGATATGTAGTTCTATCGGCCAGGAACTAGAAACGAGACAAGCAAGTACCGATAAAATCAATACAACATTACTGTAGAGAGGTGCGTGTCAAGTTAAAAAAAAAAAGAATTGTGCTCCATGTATTCCTAA
Organism: Branchiostoma floridae; assembly: GCF_000003815.2. Taxonomy (NCBI): domain Eukaryota; kingdom Metazoa; phylum Chordata; class Leptocardii; order Amphioxiformes; family Branchiostomatidae; genus Branchiostoma; species Branchiostoma floridae. Next base: position 22,224,682 of record NC_049990.1, on the reverse strand, counting down.
TAAGAAATAATATAATAAAAGTCAAATAATAGAGACTTTTGCAGGGGGTCTACATTTTTCAACCCTGTTGAATGAAATATGCATGTCTAATACCAGTCTTTGATAGTTTCATCAAAGAAACCAAATGTAAAATGACTGTGACAAGTTCCTAGCAACAACTGCCTTTGTTATCACATTTCAGTCACATATATTTCACTATCTAAAGGCAACAACATCCGTTTTAAACCCTTGCATTATAACGGCGAAGGTTCCTACATTCAAACACACTAGGCACTCTACTCCGCCAGACAGCGATCGCTCTGCGGCCTCACTGCAACCTATGTTGAATTTGTGTAATCCTTAACTCCATCAGTGAAATATTATGCAAATTGTTACTGAAAAGGCAACAAAACACGCAAAACATTTTAAAAAAATGTTTCTAAGCCATGAAAATTACCTCAGTGATCTGTGAAATGTTTGGTCGCTGAGAGATCGTAGAGAGATCACCACCCTTAAGAAATGGCAGTGTTACGTAGTGAGGTCTAGTTCGATATTGTATTTCAGCTTGACTGCTTCCACCCTTTCCATGAACCAATGTAGCATGAGGGGGAATGATGGGGTGGGCTTACTGTGGAACACTAAAAGCTAATCCCTCCGGCGGTCCTTGGCCCGTCTGAGTCCATCACACGACACATTGGCACGCTGCCTACCCGGATCTATATGTATGACGTCACAGTCTGTGTGGTAGTTTTGCAGTTGCCTGTGGAATGCGGGGGAACAGCAACAGTTTTTTTCTGCGTGTATATAACCTTATGGACCTTAGACTTGCGACTTGAGAAATGTATGTGTATACACCCAGTTAAACTTGGACGCTGCCTACCCACCTTCCGCGCTGCTCCGTATGTATGACGTCACAGCTTGTGTAGTGGCTTGCCTGTGGAATGTGGGGGAACTGTAAGAGCTTTTTCTACGTGTCATAAAGACAATACCTTAAAGACCCAAGACTTGCGACTTGAGATTTTTTATGTATACGGTTAGTCAAGTTGGACGTCCACTTTCATCTCAATACAAGGTATGTTACTACCTCGTTATACGTTCGCACGGTGACACATGTGCATAGCGGCACATAGGGCAGCAAGTTCTCTTGCTGTTTGGTAGCAGGGTATATAATTACACAGGTTTACAGGGAGGGGTTGCTACTTCGAACACGGGACCCCCGTTTTGCGCAGCGTAATCCCCAACCGAGATGCCCTTTCCAGGATCTAGGATTGAACCGGGGTCTCCCAGTTATCAACATAGTGGAATCAACTGTGAGGCTGCTACCAGTTAAGCTACATAAACATCCCTTCGCTACAAATAAGTTCTGTTTATCATCTGTTTATCAGCAAATGTTCAGCTTCTGTCTACCAGAACACTCCCTCAAGTACACCCCGTCAAATAATGTTACATGTATCTTGTAGATAGTCTGGATTACCTCTTGTAGTGATGTATTCATTGTGTGTTTGTGCGTGTATGTATGTCTGTGTATGTCTGTGTGTGTGTGTGTGTGTGTGTGTTTGTGAGTGTGTGTGCGTGTTGTTGAACGTGGCAACATGCAAATCTGTGAGTGTGTGTGTGTGTGTCTATGTGTGTGTGTGTTTGTGAGTGTGTGTGCGTGTTGTTGAACGTGGCAACATGCAAATCAAGAAGGACTCCTCAAGCGAGACTATATACCCTACAGCAGTACTCTCCACCGATAAGCCTATCCCTCTTCTCCATCTTCTTTAACATATTACAAAGTCGCAAAGCATCCCTGACTCCTGATAAAGCTTTATGATGGCGCCTGCGTTGAGCCCGTCCAAAGTACTTGCAGGGATATGAAGAACTATAACAAATGATCTCTCACTTGCAGAACACTTTAAGTGCTCAATTACACCTGCTAGAATGGGAACAAAATCCGGCAATAGGGGGTGGGATACGCAGCAAACGCTATTGAGTCTTCTTGTGGGATTCAGAGGCTTTCTATGCGAAAGGCTGTGGAAGCATAACAGTTTCTTACGATAGTGTAGTACGTATTTCGTTCTTTATGATTCCTCAATTGCAAGAAGAACAGAATATTAAGAAGGGCGGAGAATACGGGTTGTCAGATATTCTGTAGTGCAATAACGATCAAATGGTCAGAGTAGGAGATAGATGATGAGATGACATGCCTGAGCATATACAATATATTAAAAATGATTTACCTGGCGTTTTTCTACGGCACTACAGAGGGCTTTGCACTTTTTTAGTGTTTGTAAACAATATAACTTGAGAAGTTGTAGATTGATCTTGGTGATAATTGTGTAGTGGTTGTGAAAAAAGGTCAAGTTCGAAAATGGTTTACCTTGCGTTTTCCTACGGTACTTCAGCGAATTATGTACGTAAGTGCGTTTGTCTTTGGACAACATAACTCGAGATAACTCCCAAATGCAAACCGCATTAATCCCTTGTATTCCTTCGTTTCGTCCTTCCATCATAAAGCCCAAAGGTCAAAAGTCTAGTTCCGAATGGACGAGGCACTCACATTGCAACCTTGGATGATTCATTTTCTCGGCACATTTGGGTCTTTGTAAGCTGCCGAGGATTATTGGAGGAGTGAATCACTCGCTTGGGCTTCAGTGTTTGGTCCTGATTAAAGTGTCTTTGATATAGACTCACTCGTCTTTTGGACGAACCTACGGTCATTTGAGGCTATCTGTCGCTCTAGAAGAAGATACTAAAAGACAGTGTCTACCAAATGCCAAAGGTTTGTGGCGTCGTGCCACGTGGCGTAACTAGTAGTGTTGGACTCGAAACAAGGCATTTTCCACGGTCTTTCTCACTTCACCCGGCCAGGAGAAAAAATGGGTACCTGACTTCGGTCGGGGAGGTAAAAGACTACCTTTACCTTCTGTCTGTACTTTGTATGTGGCACTGTTGAAATAAGTTACTAACTTAACTGCAGTGCCACATCATCCCTGTCTGTAAAAAAATTAAAGGTTGAGCAGAAATGATTCCATAACAGACGGGAAATGTTAGTATACCTTGCAAAACCCAAAGTATGTACCCCAAACAACGTGGATTTATGACAATATCATCCTGACCTACCGAAATGAAAGCACAGTTTAATGTATACATCTTTTAGCAGATAATGTATGGACGATACACAATGTGATCAACACACGCTTGCATCGCATTGATCTTGAAACGTTTCATGTTGACTGTACAATTACGTGGTCTCGGATAACGTTGAATGGTGACGAATTACAGCAAGTACCGAAGATCTTTATAAAGAAGCTATTTTCTTTGATCAAGCCATGAAAGAAGAGCCTGTCATCACAGGAGCGATTCACTCTTAAATTTGTGTTCGGCTGTGTTTTCATCTGAGGTGGACATTTGGCTGGAATTCAAAAGATGATTTATCCTACAACAAATCAGCCCATGTACAGCTTTGCATGCCCAGCCAAGCGAGTGCAAGCTTGCTCTTTCACATGTCGATATTGTTCTCCAACAATCAAGGAAACCTTCCGAATAGTGGGCGGCCGGGTAGCTTTGCCATCCGAAGCACGAACGCCCACTCGGCGCTGCTTAAGTGAGACGTTCTCTTATCCTGGGCGAGGCGTTATCTCCTGCGTAGGTAGATACCGTTTTCTTTGTTTATAATGAAGGTTTTAGACCTAAGTATGCCATTACGATGCCCTGCTATAGCTCAAGGCTAAGTGCTTCATCCTATCACATTTCCGTCAAACTGGAGAATCGCTTCCACGTTAAGGAGATCTCTAGATTGGCGCCCAGGGGAGGGTTTAGAAGGAGGCACTAGCATGGTAGATTTAGTGATAACACTGCACTTGTTGTGACGTAGGCCTCCCATCAGGGTATCAGTAAACTGTGCGGAATACATTCGGTGCTGAAAGCAAGTACAATCCACATCTTATCGTCAGCCAATCAGAGCCATGCGTGCAGTTATTGCAGATATTATCTCAACCAATCATATAATACTAACGTATTCATGTTAAATGATATTTATGGACATGCTTGGGTAGTAAACATGTTTAATATAGAACGCCTTGTTTTATTAAATCGTTTGTCTACTATTTGTCGACGCGGTGGTAAAGTCTTGGGCTTAATTGTTTGAGTGCTGTCGTTGTAAACCACGAGAGTGAAGATTAGATGCGTCCTTTTAAGTGCTCCATTTTCTATTCAATCAATACATGAATAAATTGCAGAAAGATGCGTACACTGTACATAAAACACCTTATTAGTTGGCAAAGTAAAATCGTCTTTTGCAGGAAAAATTAGATACAAAATTGTGTCCAAGTTCAATATTTTGGGTTGTTAGAATTCGTGTTTGTACCTTTATTATTTATTATGGATGGTGTCATAGGAGTTAAGTACAAGGAACCATTATTTTGTGCTTTCTGGTACATTTACGTCGTCCGGGAAAAACTCCCCATTGTGACCATAGCCTCCCCATTGTGACCATGGCCTCCCCATTGTGACCATAGCCTCCCCATTGTGACCATGGCCTCCCCATTGTGACCATGGCCTCCCCATTGTGACCATAGAAATGGTTGTAAATGTGAAAAGACAGACGCCATTTTGCGACTGTCGGAAGTTGTAGTATCTCTTTACTGCCCTTGCATTTCAAGCGAGTAACCGAAATGTCCGCTCATGCTTAGATTGCCACTTTGATTTTCACACCTGAAGAGGCTTCACGTTTTGCTCTTAAGCCTGGCTATTCATCTCGCCGTTTAAAGATTAAGTTCCAAAGGCGAAGTATTGATCTTCACAACGCAATCACCTTAATCATGACACTTTGGGCATGAACTTTTCCTCCTGATCTAATATACCTCGCAATATTCGCCTTATTTCTCGGGATTAGGACAAATCCCTTGGGAGACATTCCCAGAGGCGATTTTACTTCGATCGATCCAGGTACGCGCCTCAAGGAAGCGCACTTACAGAATTACACCAAGTCCATTTTCGAGACGACTCGCATAAACTTCCCTAATAAGAGACGCTGACCCGTGGTTAGACTTAGACATAGGTTCTTTATTGTCTGAAACAGTTGGTAAGTCTTCTAAAACGACCACCGTAAAACGACGATTTTATTTTTAAAAGATGTCTCCGTCATTACTTCTCCATTTCGGTTCCATTTAACGCTTGTCTACCACACACCTGCCATCTGGAGATAGGGAAAATGCGGAATAATAAACGTACACGGCCGTGTGGAACATGGATGCGTTTGAAGGGATCCATGGGTCATTTATTAAACCTGTCGTATTGCATATATGATGCCTTTAAAGGCGTGTCAAGGACGGGACATCGCTCACACTTATCTAATATGTTTCATGACACATTAGTCAGCTCTAAAATGGAATACATTGTTGCAGTGTTACTTACATTTTTCACACCTGTTGAATCTACATGGCAAAAACACGTCGTGTATTCTAGCATCTTGTCTCTGGAAACAGGATAACCAGGAGAAGGAGGTATGATTTTGTTTTTGTCCACTTTTCGTTTACATCTCGCAAAAAAAAATATGTTATTGACATAGTAGTTTTATCTGCATTAATTGAAGAGAACCTGCAAATTTAAGTTTCAATGATTAAAGAATACGGTTCTATTGAGAAGTGGGAAAACTACCTATTATGTAAGATGAAGTGTTGCTGATTAGAATAAATTTGCATCGTGTGCAGACTCGTATAACTTTATAAACCGGTGATGTCGAATTTTTATGACTTCTAAGAGTAAACTCCGTTAGAGATCAACAGACCGTTGAGTACCAATGTCTACTCACGATGCCCACAAGTCAAAACCATTGCGCTGAAACAACACCATGAAAAATGACAATAGCTCTCGCACAACCGTCGAACAAAAATGAGATTTTTGACTGCCAGGTAATCTATAGAACCCTGAAGGGACATGAATTTGTTCCGTACCAGATGAATTAACTATCGATTTCCTATCAATGAGCCTGCAGTGCTCGTTTACCGACCTGCTGACTTATCGTACCGAGAAGCCAAAATGCGAGCAAGGAACGGGTGAAGAACGACCGGATCAAAGTCTCAATGTCACGGCTTTTGCCGGGAAAATGAGATGTGATATTGAACGAGATGGTCTTTGATGAAGTCTGGAGGGTTCCACCAGGACGTTTGCCGTGGCTTGTTCGGTCTTTAGTGGTTGGCATGCCGCCACGACACGAGTTTGATTCGGAGAAATGAAGAGCTCCGACCCTTGTCCAATTTGTTCCGGATATCACTGCGCTCACGAGAGGGGACTTTACTGCATTTCCCGGTTCTTCATGGCTGAAGAAAGAGCCTTGTGAAAATCAAGAATTAGGCACGACTTTTGGCTGAAGGCCATAGTGTAGCACATTTGTGATTATGATTATAAATCATATTCGGTCACCTTCGATAGGAACACTACGCCCACCAGTAGTAGGTATATAGTTATACACTACGCCACTAATTCCAAGGTATATCATTAACTGAGAAATTCCATCACGTCCATTATCATTTGCTAATTAAGGCCCCCCATTTTCATTTGATGGCGATCACTGAGCTACTGTCCAGCATCCAACATTGCATTTGTGTGACCATTGATTTCCTGATTAGGATATGATGCAAAATATGTAAAATTACTAAAAAAAACACTAAACGTAACAAAACCCCTGTTATGTCGCTGAAAATCGTTAAACGATAAGTCAAATCTTTGGTTATTCAGCGGTCACAGTGCGGTTGCAGCCTGTATTCAAAAGGGCGTGTAACCGAGGATAGTGTCACTCCATTTCATCTCACATGCTGATAATAGCCACAGTCTTCAAATACTCATTAAAATCGCGAGGAGAATGGGGGAAACCAATCAATGGGGTTTCGACATTGAAATCTTAAATCGAGGACTTCACGGTTTCCAGCCGAGGGAAGGTAATCCGACCCATCCTTGATAAGCGTGTTTTCTCGAATCAAAGGATTTTCGACGCGTCGAAGGGGATCGAGACGCACCATTTACTTGCTGGAACTGATCCAGTGCGGCTTAACAGAGAGGAAATTACAAATGATAGTAAGTCCAGTAGATATTTTACAGATTCTGAAATATTCTTCTACCTACCATTAGGATCCTTCAATGATAAAAGTTTTGAAAGTTAGGTGGAGGATCTGTTAGCACATCGTTAGCTCTATTGTTCTTAATTTGTCACGATAGTGTTTTTTCTGTTTCCTTTTATTAATTTTCTGTATCTGTATCTATTTAGCTTGTATCACCGCCCTTTGGGGTAACACACCAGCTTCACAGGTACGTGGCGCGGCAAGTAGCTGGTTATATTACACTGAACGACCCGTATCACCTAACTTTTGCACAGCTATCTGCAAGCGTTCTTCAAAACTATCCAGCGAAGATGACCCTACTGTGTATGTGCTTGGTAACTGTATGTCTTTATCGTACTCTGGTTACAAAAAAAATGAGAAAATATTTTTCAGAATTAGTTCAGAGAAGAGAGTTTCCATAGTAGACTAGGGACTACTACTAGGATGATAATTGTTTGTTTATTTATTATTAAAGGTGAAGCCTAATTCCTGAAATCAGTACAACAGCTCTCCAATCAGACATGACCAAAAAATCCCCAGCCAGGTCAGAAAATGCAGTAAAGGTTAAGAGGCCAAAATATAAATCAAGCTATTGCAGACAGGGTAGATTGTGAAAAATCGTTTTGTGCATATCTGGAATAGATCAAGCCAGGGGTTCTCGCCAGGTATTTGCCCACGAACATAAAGTGCGAAAAAGATGTCGCCCTCATCTTGAAATGAACAGCCACGGCGGTACAGGATTCAAAGGAAACTTGTCCAGCAGACAATCAACAACAGTTCCTTGATAGAATCAGCTGACCATGCTATAGTGTAAGCAAGTTGTCTGTCGCAGTGCTTCATTTGTGGATTCCAAACTTACTTTGTCTTCTCGAAGGGATGTTCAACATTTGATTATATAACGGTTCACTTTTATCATTTTCCATACTTTCCCACGTCCAATTCTGACTTTTAGTCATCTAGCTAAGCAGAACCAAGAGCCTAATAAAGGCTTGACGCAGGAAATTGCTCCCTGAAGGTTGTTGTACTGACTTTGGGCCATTATATCCGAAGAAGGTCATATTTTTCATCCCAAGTGAAGGATGTATGTTGATGTATGTCTCCCATGATCATGTCAAACCCAGCGGTATCTCGTTTGTCCTTTGCTTACACTAAAGGTGCCTCCCGGTGTAACCCACGGTGTCAAATCGTTCTCAGGATACGAATGAGACCTGGGAGCCGCCTGTAGACATATAGGGGCTGGGAGACACTTTAAATGGAAGCGAAAGTAAGATAGTCTGTCAAGTTCCCTTCACAGTAGCCAAGTCATCGATCTTAAAGCCGTTTCTCGTGTACCGTATCTATCTTGTCATGGCACGTATACTGCGGAGTGCCTTGATAGATGCTATACTCGAGCAAGTTTCCTCCCAGTGCTGATGCAAACTTCCTTCGGGGGCATCGATTCATTTCTAATGGTGAAAAACGACATTAGAGTGTAATTGGCGGGATAGCTCTCAGGAGTTTTACAAAGGAAAATTGTTAGAATCAGTCAATCGACGATGACTGAGGCTTACGGACCTCCAGAGCTTATAGAAGACATCCTCGAGATTGGTACAATCGATTTCCTCATACAGTCTTCTGACGCCATCTCTTGGTAATGATATTGCAGTGATGAACTTGGAGTAGAGGACGCGAGCAATAAGTTCAGTATACAATCACACTGTCGCGATATGCAAAAAATGAAGAGTGAATATATTTCAAGGAGAGGATTTGAATGAGCAGCCAGTTGTAGCCTCTTCCAGCACATCAGGATAGTCAACCTCTTAGTTTCTACACATCACAAACGTGTACAAGACTACAATCTAATTGCTTGACAAGGCTTTTAAATTCGTTTGGCAGATTGTGTCGAAAGGTCACCTGTGAAAAGGGCTGCGTTCGCGTCGGGAGTACAACCTATTGCCCTCCGTAACCTTCGAAAAGCGGCGCAACCTTGGTTAACATCACAGGAAACCACATGGGGAATCAACGATGGAGATGAGTCCCTCAGTCCGCATCTTTGAATTCTACGTCTCACAGTTAACAGAAGCCCACTTAAACTGGTTATTGTACTTTATTAGGAGTTATAACATACAGGGATCAGGAACCTAGCTAATATATGCGGAAGTTATGAAGTCCTTTTCATCCTTCAGGTTTAGACCACATCAATATTGCCTACCATGGCATTGCCATAGACAGTCGCCTGCTAGGTACTCAAACGTGCTTTAGCGATCGATACTGGTTCTGAGTGACATACACTTAATATGTCCTGTAGATTTACCAGTACTATATTCCAAAGCTTGCAAGCTTTCTAACACAGATATATCTTTTTTGAGTACTTTTATCACAGGAATAACGATATAGGACTATATAATCCTCTGTATGTTGATTGTAATTCTTTATTATTCATGAATTGAATTGTATTTCCTTCGTTTGAAGAGAAACTGTTCCTTTGCAAGCTAATGGACAATTTATACTCTAACAAATGATAACGGATAGTGAGTTTGTCCTTTGAAACTAGACAGGGAACTCTGCACAAGTGATCACGTTGTCTTGGTTGTTATGTTATGTTATGTTATGAAGGATACATTTTCTTTTCTAGAGCTTGTTCAAGCCATAGGCCACAGGCAGACAGGAAATACTTCTGTAGTGCTCAGCTGTAGGTTTAGGTCACTGGCAGACCATTGTGCTGTACCGGGGATAGTATATTTCTGCTGGCTGTAGGTTTATGTTACAGGTGGGCTAGTATATTGTGCCAGGGATAGTGCAACAGGGAAGTTCCAGTCTATTTCTGATTTGAGCTGTATTGTTGTACCCTCAATCGTCGTCATGGCAATAATACATTTTTATTGCCAGTCTTGTTTGAGTACTTTTATCACAGGAATAACGATATAGGACGATATAATCCTCTGTATTTTGATTGTAATTCTTTACTATTTATGTATTGAATTGTATTTCCTTCGTTTGAAGAGAAACTGTTCCTTTGCAAGCTAATGGACAATTTATACTCTAACAAATGATAACGGATAGTGAGTGTACTCAAACCTCCTTGCAAGCTTGCTATTCAAGCAAATGTGTACGTGTACATATCCTGTAGTGGTTGTGGGACTTACATACCACAAGATAAGTGTATTAGACTGGATTTGAACAACATGCTATACTTATTCACTCTTTACATGGTATACACAATCATGTACCTATTGCCTTCTTGGGATGTTGGCAACAAAACGCTCTACACGTTGCAGTTAGAGAAAGGAATTATAAATAGTTCATTGGAGTAACAACTCATAGCTTTAAAACACTCCCGTCTACCGAAGTGACAGCTACTCTTTCACGTCTCATGATAGAAATGACTACTTAGTCCCTGGGCACTCATATTCAGTGAAAGATTGATAACAGTTGACGCCCCACAATGGATTAATTCATATTTATCTCAACTGGTTCGATAGACCCTTACCACCCCAGCCGAGGCCTTCCATTCCCCAACTTGACCCCGCCATTAGTCCAATGTTCGGTGTCCAATTATATGGTTACAGATTGGTTATTAGTGTGGGATTGGTCCCGAGGCCACGGATTGCTGAGTCAAGAATACCCTCCTAATTGGTTAGCTGGTTGATTGGGTTATAATCAAGAGAAGGCTTTTGTTGAAGATTGTGGTTCGTGATGAGGTGGTCCAATGTTTGGCTAGGCCTGATAACAGAGGTTTAGGAGGTTCGTGTAGAGACGGATCTGAAAATATAAGTTTAATCTTTGCATTGTGAAACAGAATTCAAATGCAAACCCAAGTGTTATCCAAAGACCTTTACATTGTATCTGTTAACTGGATCTTTTAAACAAGTCTTTTTGTGACCTGCACGTAGCTCGGTGTAGCAAAAATGTGCAATAAAGGTCTTCAATCACTGTACAATAGCAGACAGAAGGCGATGGGAGAAGTTGTACAAAGACGTACACTGAAATGGTTGTCGGTGGCAATGTATTTGTTCGCTGTTGACATGTCTATCTATAGTCAATTTCATCATCATTGTTATACACTGTACCTGGCAGGTGTTGGTCTCATCTTAATAACCCTGTACGGTGGTCAAAATTTTCTGTTACTGTGAAAAGTTACAGTCAGTAACTGCTTTTCTTAAATTGTTAATTCAATGAATGTCAATAATTCCATACGCTAGCTTTAGTTCTAACTATGGAACATCATTCGGTGTGAAAGGAGCCCCAAGGGGTGAATTTATTACCTGCTGTAGAGGATTATTATTCTACAACGACGGACTGAGCCACCAAATCTTACTGGTGTAGGCTTACCCTCAGTTGGGGATTATAAGATTATAGGATATTGTCTGTAGTATACACCGTTTGGTTCTTTCTGCCCATTGGTTAACCCTGGGTGAATTTACGCACCATTTTAACTAGGCGAAAAGCCAAAGTCGTGAAACTGCTAGAGGGGAAAATATTTGTGACGTCACGGGAGGAAAAATTCGATACTTTGTAATCATGTAAGGCTCCCATTCCACAAGATGGCGATTTGGCTGCGATCTTGCTGTGACCTTGATTGTGTAAAGGTACACTCTCACTGCACTTGCTTCAAGCTTGCGTCACTGCGGGGTTCGTTCACTGCGTCGCTGTTTTGTTATTTTCTCCAATTTTTTTATAATTCATATATTGCAAATACGTAAAAATATGACTTAGAAGACGACAAAATACTCAAAAAGTAAGAAAATTTATTCTTCATCTCTGTAATCTCTGAGTATCTTTCGAACCCCGCAGTGACGCAAGTTTGACGCAGGTGCAGTGAGAGTGCACCTTAACTCTTGTTTCCATAGGTAGAATATGATGTTGAGGTTAAAAGTTTGACAGAACAAAAAAACCCAAAAGCTCAGAAAGATTCGCTTTTTATCCATGAAATTCGTTGAGCGTTTTGTCAAATCGTTAGGTAGCAGCACGGTCCCAGTGACGTCATGGTCACGTGTTTTTCGCCCTCCAGTCGCGAACAAACTATGAACAAATTATGCCACAGTGCATATAAAACAAAACTAATGCCAAGGATGTTTGATTAGAAAATTAGCAGATAAAGAATGTTTATACTCAAAAGCATATCAATCAAAAGAAGTAATAACGTTGCCTAAACTACGCATGGCTGATTTAATGGGCGATAGCTCGCTGAGTGCACATTGATTTTGGCCTTTTACCAAAAGAGAACGGAGTACCAAACCTTTCAAACAACTGACTTCTTTACGGTGCCTAATTTGAACATTGATCACACTGTGGCCCCGGCCCCCAATAGAAAGTAGTGACACTGTCATAGAGAAGATGTAGGGAGGACTGAACTGACAAGTAAACAAACTTTATTTCATATACACGGTGGGTTATACACCATCTGATTTTTACAAACCATATCACAAAATATATGAGCAAATGATACACGCAACGATGCGGACATTATGATAATATTTCCAAAATTTATGGTGGGTACCAAAAGATACGTTCACTGGGATTTGAAGCGCAAAATTAGAATTTGATTGTGTTCAGCAGACCTCAACTGTATTTGAAGTTGGTACAAAATCTTGTCTTCCATTTGTTAGCTTGAAATTTCTTTTACCTTTTCTCTATTTGGTGGCAAAAGCAACCTTCTGATTAAAAAAAAAAACTACGGAAAATATTGTTAAAAGTAACCTTCTGATATGAAACACAATACAGAAAATATTGTCAAGAAGCCTAAAATGGAAAAATAATCTAAACCAACCGGCATGTATACACTAGCTAGACAGATGTCAATCAACAAGATGTCGAAAAATAAGCTCCTGAGTGATCCCTTTGGGCCTAGCAGCTTACAAACATATATACTGATCTCATCCCGTTGCCCCAATATTTAAGCTTGTTAGATATAGTCAGATCCTAATGCTGGAACAGATGGAAATCTCTAGCCACCGGACACGTTTCTATGGCTCTTGGTAATAAATAACTATCAGCATTATTGCAAACTGAACCAGTACATTTAATTATGTATTTGTCATGGGCAACTGTGGCGCCGATGTTGTTTTCAGATAGAGTAGCATTGTCTCATTTTGTCGTAAAGAATTGCCAGTGCCATATCTCTATGAGAAATAGTTATATACAAGTATTGGAGAGATAGCAATTGTGCTGGCTTACATTAAATCATGGCATTATATCTTCCATTAAAATCATTGTAGTTAATCCTCAGTGTTGTAATTGTACGTGCGTGAGTAGGATGGGCCTTAGGGTGCAATTTTATAGACTCCGCAGTTAAATCATAGTGCATTTCATCAGATTACTGTCCGCGGGCGTAAAACGGTGATGAAAAACATCTGCTTTTACATCCATTCTAAGAAACGGCGTAGATTCTTATTAGAGACAAAGAAGCGAAGGTCGGTTCACCCTCCTTTACAGCGAAATGATTTAATCGCACGTTGTCGGCCGCGTGTTTTGGATAATTCCAATACTTTTCCAGCCCTTATTACTCCTTGACATGTAGGTTTATGCAGGCTATTTATTATGACATTTTCTGTGATCGATCGTGGGACGGGAGGGGGAATGAGGTCCGCCAAACTACCGCTCAGGGCAGCGGCCTGTTAAGTCCCTCTTTGCCGAGAAGATCAAAGGATCTGCTGCGCCTAATAGCAACCTACTCAAACTTCAGACCCTCCAAGTTGTAATTTAGATAACTGCTGAGGTATTACACTAGGCTGACGAAAACTTGGCAGAAGGTCAGGACACCGTTTGTCACTTATTTTTCTATCATTCTGAAATGATGACGTATGTGAGGAACACACAGAGTCACACAAATGCACAGAAGAACACACACACACACACACACGCACGGTCACACACACACAGTAACATACGCTGGCGCACACACACACATTAACACACACACGCTCTCACACACACACATGTACACACACACAAACACATTCAGTAACACACTCACATGTACACACACACACACACACAGTACCACACTCACACGTATCTATACACAGCCGCGCATACATTTACACACAGACGCACACACGCACATTATACATATATTTATATATATATAGTGATTACATTTGATATACATTCAAATCACATACAGTGCGTAGGAGGGATGATTATCTATCAATTATTGTAAACATAGTGTAACATTCATCTCTATGTCTGATGCGTTGATAAGACTGGCAAATAGACTGTAATTTAGTAAGATTAGCGTTGGAAACGTGTTGACTCGGAAATCTCACCCGGAATACTTTAGCATATTGATTATGAGAATAAATTACAACCACTGATTGAATAGTGAAATTCTCTTGCAAACGGTGCACGCCCATTGGAGGTGGGATGGCTCTATACCCCAGCCAGCTCAGATCGTCGGGCCCGCGCCCACCGTACCGGACTGAATCGATCTAACGTGCGGAAGAGTTCAGATAAATCACACGGGCGCTCCTCGTTGGCCTCTGGGCGATGTCGGAATTCCTGAGATGGTCTTTTCATCCACTAATACCGGTCCCGTAGCAAGGGGGGCTACGCTGGGCGTGTCACAGCTCCGGAATAACCTGTAGCTGCCGCAGACGACATCTACCCGAACGTTGTAGACTAGATCTGTGCGAACCGAGGTTGGACACGAACCTGGACGGTGTTACATGGGGAGCAGCGCTGAGCTAAAGATCACGGAGTTCAACAACGGGTTGACGGCGCGCCTAACAACTTAATATCGGCCTGGGTCGTGTTGCGTAACGCTCAGGTACATCTAACCTTGTATCGGAACGGGAATTCACCTTGACTTTAACCGTATTTGGTAAATGTATCTCTCCATAGTCCCATTGTTCATTATTATTCTTTAGATGGATCCATGTATAGGAGGTTCTTTATTGATCATATGTGTGACATTGTCACAGGAAATTCCCCTGGTTGACGGCCATTTCCCTTGGTATAGCTATTGATTAATTGGGGTCCTTTTCGCCGTTTTATTTGTAAGGTTTCACGTTGTATCTTGTCTTCGGTGATCGACCGCAAAGGAGTTACATCGGACCAGTGAGGCTGGTGCCATGTTAAAGGAAGGAACTGCACTCAAAGCTATTGTATTTAATAGAAATCAGCCTGAGGGTAAATTTTAGGTTAGCGTTTTGCCACCATGGCTGATATTACCGGTAGATCTAAAATGGACATATTTCAGTCGTTTGGGGCTGATAACAGGTGTCATAACACTCGACAACCCAGTAGAAAAAATGACGACTCAATATAACTAAATTATATCAGTTACTCATTTATATTTTCTTTCGCGTGAAGAATTGTTCATACGTGCTGTCTTTACATTAGCCTCCACCAGGTCTTCCTACGGGTATGAATCGTAGGATCTGGAAGAAAAGGGATAATTGGCCAGGAGAGTCAGTTTGCAGCGGTTAACATTTCCTCCTCCGCGTGGCAGGTCAAACCCTATGGCGGCCAAACTCCCCTGGCAAATTATTCTTTCTACAGCCTGCCTGCAGACTACCTTAACATTTCATTATCTAAACTTTCCATCCAAATTTTGTACAAATTGTGTGAGGAACGCGCCGTGCCGTTTCCTAGCAGAACCAGCCTGTATTGTTGGACCACTGCCACAAACTCTGAGAGTAAAAACTCTCCTGGCAAATTCTCCCATAGCCAGCGTAGAGACTACCTTTACATTTCATTATTTCAACTTGCAGGTCAAACCCTATGGCGGCCAAACTCCCCTGGCAAATTATTCTTTCTACAGCCTGCCTGCAGACTACCTTAACATTTCATTATCTAAACTTTCCATCCAAATTTTGTACAAATTGTGTGAGGAACGCGCCGTGCCGTTTCCTAGCAGAACCAGCCTGTATTGTTGGACCACTGCCACAAACTCTGAGAGTAAAAACTCTCCTGGCAAATTCTCCCATAGCCAGCGTAGAGACTACCTTTACATTTCATTATTTCAACTTTCCATTCAAATTTTGTACAAATTGTGTTAGGAACGCGCCGTGCCCTTTTCATAGCAGCATCAGTCTGTATCTTTGAACCATTGCGACAAACTCTGAGAGTAAAAACTCTCCTGACAAATTATTCTTTCTACAAACCGCCTAGAGTTTTCCGTTGCATATCATTATCTTAACTTCCCATCCAAATTCTGTGTTTTGTTTGATGAACATGCCGTGCCTTTTTTATAGCAGCATCAGCCTGTATGTTTGGACCATTGCCACAAACTCTTAGAGTAAAATTCTCCTGGCAAATTATTCGTTCTACAGCCAGCGTAGAGACTATCTTTGCATAACATTATCTTAGCTTCCATCCAGATTCTGTGTTTTGTTTGAGGAACGCGACCTGCCTTTTTCGTAGTAGCATCAGACCGTATGGTTGGACCGTTGCCACAAACTCTGAGAATAAAATTTCTCCGGCACTTGCTGATGCACGCGTGACTACATGGCCACGAAATACTTTAATTCCTTGGCTTTCCAGCAAGTAAATTAGCTAATTTCTAACTCGAAGTCTGGAGACTTTCAATGATGGAATGTTCTTTCTTGACGATGTCAGTTTATCTATGTCATGGATATCTATTTCTGTAGTTGATGGTTGCTGCAGTGTGAAATTTTAGATAAGGTTGAGGACGAATTCCTACCAAGAGAATAATAACTCTTCGCTAAATATGCTATAGATATTGATGAGAAGGCAGAGAAGTCACTGATACCATCAGTAACTCTAATTGACTCCCGAGTCTGGATGAGAGCAGGGGGATAATTTTGAGTTCACCACACAAATTGGTACTTTGTATGCATGAAAAGTGAAACGAGACATAATATTCTCTCTCATCATCACTGAGACCGTCGAGTTTGTACAAGTTTTACTATCATGATGTATGACTCCTGCGATATATCAAAACGTCTAAACTGATGAAAACATGGCTTGCATCGATATGCCTATGAAGGCGTCTGCATTTTAAGCATGCGGACTGCAGAGCGAGCTACCAGCACGGAAAAACCGGAATTTTTCTGAATCAGTGATCATGAAATGTTTTCATGGCAACGCTTGCCAGTAGGCATACATATTCCCATTGTCACAATGCTGCCTTGCTGGTATACTTGTATACGCCCTTACTTTGCTTCAAGGCAAGTTATAAACTATAAGAAGTTTCACTTAGACGGAATGCTAGTTGAAGACGTCTTTGTCCTGCGAAATGTTCAAGCACTTGGGCGGAGTGGCAGCATGGAAATTCCATTACAGTGTGGTGCACTGTTCAAGCGCTACCTTGACCCTGATGATAATGAATGTACATATTTGCCAGCAAATACAGAGTATGCGTCACTTCCAACTCTCAAACATATGAAACAAACTAGAGGATTATCATACCGTGCGAGAGAAGTGAACGGGATTTTATTTCCTACACGTACCTAGTCTATGATAAACTGATTACTGCAAATGGTAGATCCGACGAAGTTGTCTTCCTTAAAACGAAAGGCAGACAAATGTATCGTAGAAGCGCATGACGTGGAAAACGGCATGGCAGATTTGTGAAGATTATACGTAAATCTCTAAGTATCATTGTACTCCAAAATAATTTGTTTCTACGTCAAACGTAACGTCACTGGAAAGTGGTAATATAACTACGTACGTTAGTATATTACTTCAAAATACTTTTCCCTGTGAATAAATGCATTTGCCTTGCAAATAGCGCCCGGAGGAAATACAATCACCTGCTTCCACCTCCGTTTAGTGAGCCCCGTGTGTGTCGAATCGTTTGTGGCAACGCAATTAGTTCTATTGACAAAATTATCGAGCGCACTTAAGGGATTGAAATGTAAGTACAGTCTTGCACAAATGTCTCTCAAAACGTCGGGTCGCCTTTAGGCTAGTGTCAGCACTTGCTGTCAAAGTAAGGTAGGGTATTTCGTCAGATAAAGTCAATAGCATACTCTTGAAATGGATATTCTATTTCCATTGTTTCTACACCCCGATTACCTATTATTTTCCTTGAAATGTAAGTACAGTCTTGCACAAATGTCTCTCAATACGTCAGGTCGCCTTTAGGCTAATGTCAACACTTGCTGTCAAAGTAAGACGAGGTATGTCGCCAGGTAAAGTTAATTGTGTACTCTTGAAATGGATATTCCATTTCCATTGTTTCTACCACCCAGTTACCTATTGTTTTCCTATGACAGTGTACCGACTGTAGATGCAGAAACCTTTGAATGATGAGAGTGATGATAACTACTAACATTTCAGTTGTACGTGTCATGTATGTATTTGAGCTGGTTGCCAAAGCCTTCCATATATGCTGAAGATTAGAGGATAGTATACTAGTGTTTGTCACACACATCTGTAGACCTGTCAGTCTACAGAACCTATGAAGGGATGAAGAAATGGTTTTATTGCACAACTTCATACCATTTTACATGTAACGTGTTTTTTTAGCATATCCGTATATAGAAATGGAATTAGGAACTGATTGGTAGAATTAGAATTGATGATGATAATTGATTAGGCTTACTCTTTACAACAACGTAATACTATAAACATATTTCACATGGAATAACGATGGAAAATAAGATTTTACACATCTAGAAATTTTCAGCTTAGCATGTTCAAGATTTGACAAGATTGGTGAGTCTCTGTAGCTAGCCGTAGGTTGTGTATAGCCAATCTAGGGAAATACAAGGATCATACAATGTTATTTACAGATCACATAGTGTAACATTCTTATAGGGGTTTTCATTGCACATTTGTGCCGTGCCACATATTTTTACTGATTTGAACGCTCTTAAATGTTTATCATCATTTGTATTGATCTAGCTAAGACCAACTATTCCACATATAGTTAGTACTCTTGGCCACACAGGCTGCATTTTATAACCTTTGCAATCACTAGTCTTTATGTAGAAATGAATTCGGGCTGTCTCCGAATGCGTTTTATAAATAACGCTTATTGGTTCAAGCTACCACAGAGATAAAGTTAAAGGCCACATGCAAATAAAGTTTGTACAATCTATTCCATAAAATACATAACGGGTGCAGGTGCTATGTCTCTGCAGGATATGAACGTTGTGGTTGTATATAAATTGGTAGGTTTACCAGCTTTTGTCAGTTTACAGGCTATGCATTCTCAATTTGTTCCCAGAACAGCCTGTACAGGAATGAGTTGTGCTGTCTGCTCACAAACTCAATATCATACTTTGCTTTAGGCCGTGGATATCCTTGATACGTAAAATAATCTACGAACGCTCACTATCTATTTTGAATTATACTTTGCTTGAGGTTGTGACTGTCTAGATACGTAAAATGATAATAATAATTCGATAGCATCTTTACCTTCGTGTTAAGGGAGGCATTGCTTTTTGTGTGTCTGTTTGTTTAGTGTTGGTGTGTGTCAGTAGTTATTCTAATTCAGTAGGAAGGCAGCGCGAGCGGGTGTGTATCCGGAGACAAGCAGGATGGGAAGGTCGACTTGGTAGGAAGTGATTGTTGACGAAAGTCAGGAAACCGAAAGATTGCAAGTGTGGGAGAGTGGAGAATGTATTGTGTGAAATGAACATGGCTGTATTATATTGATATAGACATAAATTATGTGGGAGAATTGCGACGTATGATTTTTTTGGTGTGCCTGTCTATTTGTTCTCCAACACGTTTTAAATGATTGGCACGCCTAGGGCACTGACAAGAAGTTAGGTCATAGATCCCAGAACTGGTTAACGAAGGTTATCTTATTTCCTGTCTAAAGTTCTGCTACATGTAATACTAGTTTGTCTGTTACCATATGTTAGTCATTGAAAATTGCATCCATTAAATAGAATTAGCGAGGAGTTCAGAGTAATGTTTAAGACAAAGAACTCACAAAACGTTTTAGCATTCCACTGAGATACGAAGTTTGATTTCTTGTTAACAGTTGTTAAGATAATATTTTACAGAGCCGATATTATGTGGACACAGCAGACGTGGATTAGGGGTTTTGAGGGAGGCTGTGATAAAGATCACCCGCTATACAATATTGGACTTTGAAAATACCTGCTAAGCGCTAACCTACCATTACCGTGCTGGCCCCGGAGGCAAAGTGATAACCTGTGTTATTACAGTACGTTCTGCCAGATGCCACCACTGCTACAACATTCTTCATACGCGCGATGGCGGTACACAACACTCCCGGACTTAAATGACAAAGACACAGGGTGGGACCATGACTATTCCAGTCAGAAACAACCTAACAACTCGTGTCAACTTTACAAACATACATGATTAAGGCAATTCAAATGTATCTTCTTTAGATGCACTAACAAGTTTATAATACACATTTGGGTTATAATCAAAATTGTAAAGCAAGCTTTCTGCGAAGATCCTGACTTGACATAAGATTGCTCATCTGATATTTTTTTAATTGGAGAGTTGGTGCCATACTTGTTTTGTCCTCAACTGATTGTTACTTGCTGCTTTTCGCCACTCAATACTAACTAGGTTTGACTAGGATCTAAAACTGTTAAGCGATACTAGTCTAAATATAATATTTCTTGATAATACATGTTGAATTTGTCCTTTTTGTACACTGCAAACCAATTTAAACTGTCAGCACGGTATCTTCTTGGCAAGAAAACAAGCTGACATCTATATGCGGCTTATAATCTTCACAGTGCCAATCGTTGCGGCGAAAATTGGTAAAATAATTACATTTTCAAGGCGTGGCATTGGGAAGGTCATTGAACGACCTGTACTCTTCAACTTGACCTGGCCCGATAGATTTTTGGAAACGTTGTAAGCCACGGGATCAACCAGATGAACCTCAATCAATACTTGACGATATTGCGTAGAAAACATGGAAATGATTGTATGTGACGAATTTGCCCTTTTGAAGATGTCATGGTCATCCTAGCACTTTTATTTATGCAGATACATTGAAATGATTATACTGTCTTCCTTATACAGCGTAATGGTACATATTCATCGGTGTCCAAGTCTCAACTTTGTCTTATTCTCAAATTTGTTTCCCATGTTCTGCCTAAGGTTTGTCTGTGTTCACATCATACATCAATTCTTAAGCTGGTATCTCACTGCACTTGGGGGACCGTTGTGGAACTGCGGGGTTCGTAGATGACTCAACGAATTTCAGAGATAAAGAACGAATTTTTATACGTTTTGTTTTCTTTTAATTCATACTTTTACGTATCAATGTCTAAATTATAACAAAAATCGGCGAAAATAACAACAGTGCTGCAGTGAAAGAACCCCGCAGTGCCGCACCGGTGCCCCAATTGCAGTGAGATTCCACCATTAGTTGTTGTTTTTCTCAAATACCTGTTGATTCTTCCGTCGCCGACGAAACGTAGTGGATGGTACCTGAAACGTCTGCCCGTTTCCAAATTCTACACATGTTGCATGAGTACCTGTTATCTTGTGCACGTACCCAAGTGGTCTATGTACTATAAAAAAGGTATTATCCATGCACGTGCGGTTTTGGCTGAACTACAAATTAATCTGACTGACCCTTGTGACTTAGATAAGTCGTTTTCATCCCAATTACGATCTCTTTATGGGAAAGCCCCGGTCTCATTACCGTATCGCGGATAAAAAGTATTTAGCTGACCTCTCCATGTCAACGCTTTTATATCATAAACGTTAGATTGATACATCAAAACCTTCGCACTTCTAATCCCGATTAAATCTACACTCGGTATCGATTTTTCACTTAGCTGCTTTGTGAACCTGCCGATACCTGCGTGGCTTCTTTTTACTTAACCTGGTTTCTGATTGGGAAACGTCCTTTGCAACCTTCAGGAAACTAGTGATAAGATTCAAAGTTCTTAATTTGAAACGGTTGCTGTCGTTTACAGGCTACCAATGATGGAAGTGTGATATTATAGCCTCCAATGTGATGGAAATTGTAAGAGCCTTGTGCAGTGTGGCGTTCAATAAACTAATAGAATGCGCCGACGTAATGGCACTAACGTGTTCTGTTGCATTGCATTACAGGAAGCTCGTGCAGTTACAACTACCGCTGGCATCTAGCTGAGCAGAAGGGCCGGCAGCAGCGAGCCATTGCCGCCTAACGGAGGACCAAGCCAACGTAGACCTGTACACAGTCACAAGATGAGGACGTTTTGCATCAAGACATTTGGCGTTCTCGTCACCTTTCTGATAACACAAGAAGAGGCGCTTCCTCAAAACGGGTTACCGACGGTGGGGACAACGTATGGACAGATTGTTGGCAAGAGGGTGACTCTATCGAACCCTCGGTTAAGGCCGGTGATACAGTACTTAGGGATACCGTACGCCAGGCCACCGGTGGGAGAGCTCAGGTTTAGGCCGCCTCTCAGACCGAAGGCGTGGCCGGGCGTGTACAACTGCACGACTTTCGGACCGGTATGTCCACAGGCGGACCTACAGAAGAAGGCCGGGCATCTCTCACCGCTACCAGAGAGGGCCAGGACCATGTTAAAGCCATTCCAGGACAAAATGAACGAGGACTGTCTGTATCTAAATCTGTATCACCCAGAAGATAGAGGTAAGCTCCTTTCTCTTACCATATACATGTACATTGTACAACTTGAAGCAAATTATCAGAGGATATATAGCTAACTATAGCAAGGATTAGTACATGGAATATCTTATCACAAGTTTGTCTACATAAGCCGATATTCACATTCGCTGCAAGCGCTGTACGCTCAATATGATTTGACCATTGGCAAGTGATGACTCAATATTTTTCACATTGATATTTCGTATAAACTAATTACTCCGTGGCAAAGAGTCCTTAGCAAATCCAGTACCCCAATTATGCCTAAGGCTCAGTGCTATCTTTGCCATGTTGCATGTAAACTAGTTTCCCCATACTTTAAGAATTTTTCTCAACATTAACACAGTATATATACGTATTCCCGACATGTACTTGCAATATACTGTCGCCCAATTTGAGAAAGCATATTGGAAAACCATTAAAATGTCACCATCTAGTGTCCATTGTCTTGCATAGCTTCTCAAAGAGCCTTTACCAAAGCATAATGAGAAGATTCCTGAATTCTGGCAAATGGGAGCCTCAACATTTGAACCTCGTTTCTTACCATCTACAGATAGCTGACATAATGAACTTCTTCTGAGAAGATGGTTCTGAATTTTAGCCAATGTTGAAGCAATGAGAGGCATTTGAACCTTGTTTCCTGCTATCTATAGCTAGCTGACATAATGAACTTCTTCTGAGAAGATAGTACTGAATTCTAGCCAATGTTGAAGCAATGGGAGCTCCAACATTTGAACCTCGTTTCTTACCATCTATAGATAGCTGACATAATGAACTCGCCGTTCCGTTCCAGCCGGCATTTACGTGACGGTTCAACTGTCTGAATACTTCATTACAAATAGATGTGTTCCTAACAGGTTGCATATGATGATCCCCATTGCCTAAGCCTGAAGACTACGTAGGATAATGCCTGCAGTGGGTATAGAGCTGCACACCATAAAAGACTGATGAAATTGGAATCTACATATTGAACTCATCCGTAGAGTTTGGGTCATCACTCACTTCGGTGCGCCTCCCTTTTAATATTAAAGCGGTCACGCTTGTAGTGTTTCGCGCAATGGTTATTCAAATCACGCGTGTTTCGCTGTTATTTCGAGAGCACAAACCCCCTGTGCAATTCTGCGTGTTTCCATAGCTTCAGGGTCTCTTCCAACCGTGACAACATAAAGCATGTTAGGCGATATTTGCGCCATGATAGACGACTGCAATAAAGTTCTCAGTTCTACACACATCACTCAAAACGACTCTGGCTATAAACAGC
Organism: Branchiostoma floridae; assembly: GCF_000003815.2. Taxonomy (NCBI): domain Eukaryota; kingdom Metazoa; phylum Chordata; class Leptocardii; order Amphioxiformes; family Branchiostomatidae; genus Branchiostoma; species Branchiostoma floridae. Next base: position 22,200,861 of record NC_049990.1, on the reverse strand, counting down.
CACTTACATATAAAACAAAATGCGGACGTTAACATGTATTGCTTTGTCATCTAATATCCCATATAACGTACACGTATCTTACAATACACTTCCTTGAATTGAAAACCATAACTTGTTTTATGTACCATATAAAAACATACACTAACAGAGGTAACGGTCAGACTTTAATTTGAAAACATGGTCATAAGATGTTTGTGTCCAAGGAAGTACTCAATGTCAATAAAGACTTGATAGGTGATTTTTGTAGAATTTTTGGTCATAAAGTATTATCTATCTTAAGCTCAAAATGAAGTGACCTTTTATTACAATTCCTGTTTTATGTATCTATTTCAAGACGTAGTCACGTCGTGTTAAATGTAAAGAAATTCCCTTAACAACAATAAATGGAGAGTGGCCATAAGATACGTGGTGACATAAAGTAAATACGATGCATCATGAAAGTAGGATTTTATACATCGTCCCTTTTTATTCAACAACGCTCTGATGCGATGCTTGAGAACTCAATCTAAAATCGCGAGACACAACCAGCCCCCCCCCCCAAAAAGTTATGAAATATTAGTTGCACTAAGTTATAGTTTCTTAATAAAGATCAGTCATCTGTCAAAACAAATCTGATAGAAAATTATTTATTTGAGCAGAGGCCGTTACAAAAGTGCGGCAGCAATTAATCCTTGTTCCCTACATTCCTTGAGGCTATCAATTACTTTCAGCTCACCTCCATTTTTGTCCAATAAGTATAACGATATGAATATCTTGAAGGTGAGTTTTGTTACTACGTAGGAATTGTCGCGAACCTATGCAGTCACATGTCTCTGCTTGGATACATTTTCTTACGATAGAGAATTTGCAACTTTTACCATAGAGCATTTGCAACTTCGTACATAGAGCATTTATGTGAATATCATCTGAATGTGACGAAAAATGCTTTTGGAAGTCTTGAGGTTTGTTGCATAACTGCACGTTAGAAATTACATTTTGCAAATTCACATAAGAGGGGTGAACAAAAGTTTCACCAAGCTTAAGTATACTTGCATTCCTTGGTGAATCCTATAACTCCAGTCTACATTGAATATGATAGAGTAATGATTTTGAATGATTCACCCCTCGGTAAGGTGAAGGCTCAACATTATCATCTCCAATATCACGTCCCATTAATAAAGCAGCCATGTATCAATTTAAGTCATAATTACAGGGATTAATGATAAGTAAGATAATATCATTTCTGCCCGAGTGAAAACACTAATGACTACAATGTACTTATCGCTAAAACGCATATGCTTTATAATGATACGTATTTCATAGATAACATAAGCCAGAATAACAGAACGTAATGATTTCTCAAGAGCACCTTGTCATAATCGTACATTAATATTTTATCACAAATTCCTATTTAAGATGTCAAGGAATTTTATATAATGAACGCACACGATGCGCCACTTTAAGACGCAGGAGAGACTGAAAACGTAATTAAAGGAATTATTATGTTCCAACAGCATCACCTTCGGGTACATGCAGTCATGCCTATGAGCAAAGTTAATTGTATGCATGCATCTTCAATCTTAATAGTTCCCAGCAAGACTGATCATGTGACTCTAACTTTTCATGCGCAGCTTTAAGCCCAGAGGATTCATCATATGTTGAAGATAACTGCTTTAAATGTCAATTGGATATGAGTTGCACATGGGAATACAAATATTTTACACATAATCGTCTAAATTATTCAGAATACGATATTAGTCTTAGCAATGTTTTAGAATGGTATGCTTGTTTGTTTGTTATTTGGATTGGATATGAGTTGCATATGGAATTACAAATGTTTTGCACAAAATTGTCTAAACTTTACAGAATACAGTATGATTTCAAAGCTTTGTAAAGATGTAAAATGGTATGCTTGTTTGTAGTATATACATATTACGCTTTTGATAACTAATCAAATTATATTTTCCACTGTATAGCACATTCCAATTGATTGGGAACTGTCTGACCTCCTAGAGTTATGAGACAACACGGATATGTTACAAATCCCTTTAGATCATAATTCAATGAAAACGAAATGACATTGAATGTCACCATCACATCTGTGGACGGCCTATTAGCATCCCATTGGCAAAGTTTCAATTTTATGATTGAAGGAATAATCAATTTTTTATGCAAAGGGGAAGACTGAAATTCACAATCTTCGATTATGGAGAATAAAAACTCTGAATAGACAATAGAAATAACAGAAATAAAGGGAACCCTTTGAAATATGCCGACTTCTTAGCCTTGGTAAATAATATTTACATAAAAGGAATTTAGATGAATAAATGAATGAATAAAGACCTTTATTGTACATTTGTTGCAAAACCGACCTTAGTACAGGTCACAACAGAGACAGAACATACATAATAGTATCATACACCTAGTCTAACACAGAAATTCGGCTTCTTCTCGCTTCTTGGTAATGGTGAAAATGTAGGTTTGTATGGGTTTAGCAACAGTTGGGTTGTCGAAACGCATGAGGAATATAAATTTGTCAGTGCTACTCATATGTATAAAGTGAGGGAATCTACTTTGTATATAGATAAATAGAGTATTTCTATCGTTAATATACATAGAACAATCAACAATGTAGTACACTAAGTTCCCTCCCCGTGATATTTCTTGTTCGAATCTTTCTTTATATCTATTTGTACGGGGTTTTTTTCTTCAGTAAACGTTTGGAAATTTTTGTGGGTTTTGGAGGCCTCAAATACCTTTTTTCTTTCTTGGTCATTACAGAGGCAGTTAGAAATAAAATGTATTTTTTAACATACGTAGAACAATCAAGAACGAAGTGCTCTAAGTTCCCTCCCCGTGGTATTCCTTGTTGCAGTCTGCCTTGATATCTATACATACGGGTGCATATTGATCCCACTCTACAGGATATCTCTTGAGTAAATGTCATCCCGGCTTAGTGGGGATTTGCCAGGAGTGGGCGATACATTGTTGGGTTTAGTCCTGGATTGTTGGATTTAGACAGCAGAGCCGTTATGAGATTTAGAAGATACAACGGGCGGATTTAAAACTGTTCTCTAATCTATCACACTCGTGGATGCGGAAAGGACGCCATCGGGACAGCTAGATAGGGGTGGAATGCTCTTTTTATCAACCCAAACTTGATGTTTGAACTGAACTGAACTGGATGACTCACTGAACTGAAATTTGATACCCCATTTCCACTGGGACGGCGCTCTTGCCGCGCTCTCTGTGCGACCTAAACTTTGAAATATCGCTCAACGAATTCTATAGAAAAGAAATGAATCTTTTTACACTTTGTGTGTTTTGTTGTCTTCTCAGTCACACTTTTACATTTTGTATGATATACCCGGTTACACATATCCTATTTAGGTCGCAGTGAGAGCGCTGCGCAATCGCCGTCTGGTGGAAAGGGGCCATGATAATAATATAACGCGCTCTCTAGGGGTTCACGTTAGCATACAAGTACTAAGATGTAGAGTATTCTGTATTATGTCCGATGATGTACATGTGGATAATGGAATTAGATATGCCAGTTAAAAGAAGGTATGAAGCAATTGCCTCTCAAACAGATAAATCCTTAATTCGTATCTATCGCCGCTTGATGCATATGAAGGCCATATGATCTAATTACAGTTATGTCCGTCATGGTATGAGAGATGGGCGAGGCCGCGGCACATGTCTGGTGCACCTCTCTCATGTGAGAACGTCCCAGACAGTCTGGCGTCTCCTGAAGTGACATCTTGTTATCTTAAATACCTTCAAGATGTGAGCGGAGGAGTCAGAGTGGTGGGAGCAAGGGTCACGTCAACGCCGAGGCTTAGCCTTTGGGAGTCAAGGCCCGCCGATATGTTCGCCGTTAAAATGTCGCTCTTCATCGCGAGCGTGGGCTAGACAGAGTGGGCCATGGAAAGGGTTAGGAGGAATCTGAAGCTATGCTGTAGTACAGTAACAACGAAAAGACAGTTCTATAACATAAATGTTTCATTGTTTTGTTAAATTTTCAAACAGCAAGGTGGCCACAGTTAGCAGTCTCAGATGTCGAGCTGTTTTACAGGGGCGGGACAGCTTGTGCAAACCATCAACATTCATTTTTCGAATCAAAGTCGACGCAAAAAGAAAACAAACTAATAGCAGATTGCAAAAACTTAACACAACTAACATAAGTAACACAAGATATATATATATATATATATATATATATATATATATATATATATATATATATATATATATATATTACATACTGCACAATCGATCTGTGTTTAAAAGTTCAGATCATATCATCTCAAGACGCTTTACTAAAAATTGAAAGGATGCACCATAACCAGTGTTCATTTTTCAAACTGTCATATATGGATGTGTCCATTATTCGGCGTTCTGGTCACTCTCATGAATTCTTTGATCTTTTGCGTTTGTATTGTTCATTCACGCGCTTCCATTGGTCTTTAACCCATAGTACCTTGTCCGAGTGCCCAAACACGTTTTCCAAGTGTCGAAACCAACTTCTTGCACAGAAATCTCGACTGTGACAGTCAAATATCTATCTATGAATAGATACAATTACCACAACAACGCTTCAGGCTAGTCAGTCGTCATCGGTTCTTTCCATGTGCATCAATCACACTTTTGCTTAAAAACTTAAACTTAAGTGCAATATTATTGGAAAGTTAGGGCTTTTAAAAGTGATTCTTTCGCCCCTTTTCTAGCGGTATCTACAAGTAGACAAGCACGTTGGCGCCATGCAGACTTAGAGTATATCGACCCCACTTTGGTTACCATGGAAGATATTGCACAGTTTTTCCATAACCAGTGATATTGAAAACTAAGTCTGTTTTCCTTTATAACATTTCTCCGGAGGATAGCAAGATGAATGCACACAGAGAGCGTTTCTCGCCCATGGGATGTGTATGTGAAGATAGACTGGGATGCCAAGCGTCTTTACTTGTGATAGATCGCTGTTCGGTTGGTTCCCTCGCCCCGTGACCCCGGCTCCTCTCCGCGGAAGGTGCCGGTTGAGGATTGATGACCGACCGGAGGGCACGTTACTGCAGCTTGACGCTCCTAGGCCTCTCCGCACCCTGTTACGTCACGTATAGCCCTGGAAGTGTCTTCTGTACAATGTGTTTATTATGTATGTCAATGATAGAAATACTCTATTTAGACACATGAGTAGCACTGACAAGTTTATATTTCTCATGCGTTTTGACAAACCGACAATAGCGAAACCCATACAGTCCTACATTTTCACCATTACCAAGAAGCGAGAAGAAGCCGAACTTTTGTGTTAGACTAGATTTGTGATACTTTTATATGTATATATCTTGACTTGTTGTGACCTGTACTGTACTCGGTTGGGCAAAACTGTACAATAAAGGTCTTCATTCATTATTCCAGTTTAGGAATAAACTACCAATAAATGAAACATAGTTTATTTCATCGACTATTATCTATGTTATTGGGTGGGCCGACTACTCCCTATTCGCAGCCAGGGGCTGAATTGTGAGGAGCTTACAATAGTCTGGGCTTAATAGCAAGAGTCTGGAGCGAGCTGCCATTCGGTGCATCTCAGGTGACCTCAATACGACATTAATTGCCCCAGGTGTGGCCACGGGACTGTAGGTTTTGAACCACTCACCCCTACTCTTTTCGGTAAATGTGGTGGGATCTTTAGCGGGCTCACGGCGTGGCTCTCCTCAAACACGGGACCTTCATTTAACGTCCTGTCCGAGGGTCGACCATAACCGAGGGTAGGTACTCATTTTCATGTAAGGTTGGTTAAAGTTGAATTTAAGTTAAAGTTGTCCTTACATCTGTAACAGATGTTGAGGGGAGGCGCCGTTCTCCATTTCTGTAGCCCTTGGTCCACACATTTGTGCAAGCCACTACAACAGGGGGCTAGTCCGCTGGTAGTGATGTGTGATTAACTCCCAAACTCTCCATCATTAGTGTTGAGTGCTAAGCGGAGAAAGCAGTACCATTTTGTATGGTAAGTCTTTTGTATGACTCGGCCGGGGATCGAACTCACGACCTACCGAATGCAAGCCGAACACTCTACCCACTCGGCCATTGCACTCGGCTGAAGATTGATTGCAAAAACATAAAAATAGATTGTTATGGACAAAGAAAAAGAACCCAGTTGTGTCTATGACATGTAAAGATGTTCTCGCGCCTCGCTGACTAATTATGTTGTGCATCATTCTAAGTTTCTAGTCTTTGTTCATTGTCGGAGTTGCCCATGGCGAAAGACGTGGGTGCTGAGTAACAAATGCTATCTAAATCCTAGTCTGACACTTTAGATACCAGTAGTTTGTCTTTTGTCTACCCCCATAAGCTGACATGTGTCGTCTGAAGGCTCGGTTGGTACTAGTGACCTATAAATCACTAGAATGGAGTTTTTAAAGCACTTTAAAAGTTGTGTCGGAAATGTTTGAGACTGAAGTTTATCTCTCGGCTGGGGTTGGGGTAGGAATGGGCCATTTCTACTAGAGTGGCGGGAGGCAATTGTCTGTATCGACCGTCTACAGTACGAGTAATGGGCCACGAGGATTGCACAAGCTTAAGTCAGAATTTGATAAATTGCCCCAATTTCGTACAATTGGAAGAAGAATGCTTAGGGAAAAGTACGAAGTTCATGAACGTCTGGTGGTTGTATTTTATGGATTATTCTTATGCTTAAGATGATAGATAGCAGCTCACGCAGTTGGTAATATTTCAGACTAACGTTTGGAATGAAATACGTGGGATTTATTTCAAAAGTACCAAACAAATTTGCTTCAACTACGTGCTCTTGTGACAACAGTCCTTCTTTTAACAAATAGCTTGGAAACAACGCCATATATGCCCCATCCTGTGTGGATTACATTAGCGTAATTGGGTTTACTTATAAGTAAAGAGTGGTTTTCGGTAATGCTTAACATCGATCCATTTAAACTTTAACCAACAGGGGACTAAGAACCTTTTTGGGCAATACTGTTTGAAATAACTCAGAACGTTGACTAACACTGTCTCGTAGTCATTTGTTAGGATGTTTAAGGAAATGGAGTAGAACAAGACGGAACTTAACAAAGAAAATTGAAAGGAACAGCTCAAATCCGAACACACAAGTGGAAAAATGAACTGCGCACATAAAGATGGGATCTGATAAAGAAGAATTGACGTTTGATATGGCGTAGTTAGCCCCAGTAGGACTGCGCTGTTGGCACTGTAAATGGCAGTAACTTCGGTACTTGGCACGTTATACCCTATCCCTTCTTATATCTATGATCACTTAAAAACAGATACTGGCAGCCGGCATTGTGCGTTTGCGTCAGTAGACTAGGTATGCTCTATCGGTGGTCCTTTTTTTAGGGCAGAGATTCAGTTCACGCAGCTCCTCCTATGCTTTCTTGGAAAAGTATCCTTGAACCATACGATACCGGGAACCCACCATGAACTCCACGAACTCATATTTTGTGATATCTTGATTTGTTTGCCCTTTCCCCAACGGATGACGCAAATGCCGTCCTTCAAAAGGTTGCTGTTCAGTCTTGTCAGCGAATGTTGGCATTAATAAAGGTGAAACGCACGAGCTCCAATGCTCCAGTGGTATTTCAAATGGGTCCGGAACGTGTATTAGTGAAGCGGCATGTGTTGGCGATATCCCGCC
>NC_049990.1:22180242-22193116 GCF_000003815.2 Branchiostoma floridae | reverse complement strand
GGATTTTTAAGCATGGTCATGACAGAACCAACCACCCCCATGAATCCAACACAGCATTCTGTGTACCAAAGCAGTTGAACTTTGCGGTAGACATAAACTTTGTCCTCAAAATGAACGACGTTAACGATCGTACGACGATCGCACGACCTTTGTGACCGCACCCTAAGCTGCTATTAGTTACAGTTGATCTGCATCGCTTAAATGTTTAACAATGTACTTAAATCATTAGACTCTTTATCTCTAGCCCCTTTACCCGTGTAGTGTCCCCACTTTCAGATAAAAGCGGCCTCACAAGACAGGGGCTCTCGCGTCAACATCTCTCTCGGTTGTACTTATCATTAGTCAATGCCTGGAACCACCTGTGCATGTCTATTAAGGCCGTTGCCACCTATAACTCATACAAACTACTTTCATTCTGGAACCGTTTGGCGCATCGACATCTGCGTTTAGACAAGAGGAGAGAGCGGCGAGTTGATCATGAAAGATTGTCCGGACAAACTGGCTTTCACTTCGCACCGGATAATGTGAAATCATATTGGCGTAACACATAATTATAAATACAGCGCGGGATTGTTAGACTGTGTGTGCGATTTATTGCCTTCGCATGATTATGATGCATATGATTCCTAGTCTTTTTCAAACAGAAACCTAAGACCTAGGAAATCCAATGTAATGTTTTCGTTTACAATCCTGAAAAATACGGTCTTTAGGTAGGGGTAGAAATTTTGAACAGCAAGATGATCAAACAATGTTTATTTCAAATGCACAATCAAATGCATCACGACAATGGCATTCTTATATTTCAATGATTCAGGTATACATTTTACAAGCACACGTTTTATTGCTTAAATGAGGAGAGCACGTCAAAACAATTTTACAACTTTTTAATAATGAATGGTTTATTTGACATAGGGATTACAAAAAAAAACATCACACTTGCAGTCACTATAGTATGACTGAATTGCGGTGAGTATTTACAATTATCACACAAACTACAACACGGTATACAAGGTTTATAAGTGAGAAATTGTCGCAATGTTGTTTACAATAAGATTAAAAACTAATAAGGTAAGCGATAATTATCATATTGCACTTTAAAGTATTGCACGTCAATATTGCACAAGAAGAGAAATCCAAATCACTGTACATCTGATTCACCAGTTGGGATTTCTATGCAAATGTCAATTAACACTGTAATGCAAGGTCGCAAGATGCACAACTCACTCAGATGTCGGGTTAAAATTATAAACGGAAGACCCTAAAAAGTCTAGGGTCGGCATTTTGTTTGCTTGGGTCGGACGGATAACATAGAACGCAACATTTTCCTAGGTCTAGGCCAAAAATGAAGACTCAGTCGATTCCTGTCCATATAACTATCAACATAAGACAAGTAAACTTGATCTTCGATCGTCCCTAAGTGGGAATAACTTTTTCACTTACCGGGAACTTTTATGGATTTCCCGATGTTCCGATGGCGCCACCTCTACTGAACATGTCTGAACGGCGGCTTGCGTCTTCTCTCGGGCTCCAAACGTCCTGGTCGTAAAACGTTTTACCTGACGTCAAAAGTGCTATCTTTATCTGACCTGTCAAGCCTTTGGTCGGGCGGCGAGCTTTTGCAGCAGACGCTAGAGTCAGTAAAAGGTGCTAGAAACTCTAAAAAGCATCGTTACAGTTGAAACGGTTATGATATCATTCATATTCACTACGCATTTGCGTGTATACATATAACTACCGTCAGTCAATATTGATAATGATAAAATCCTGATCAACTTCAGGACTAAGCAGTCCTATTTGCGAATAGAATGGCAGTTAACGTTTCCACCACATAGGTGCATATACATGTACATAATACAAGCTGCCTCAGTGCTGAACTATATGCAAACGCATGATAGTCAAGATGACGCACAAAGATATGCATTTCTAAGCTCGAAACATAACGTACCATAAAATAATCTATATCTGTAGATACACCGTAAAATCTACAGTGACATGCTGCAGTCGTGGAATTCACATAAACGATGGTGCATCCATGCATAGTGCTGAAAGCACGCAGTATACTAGCTCTGACTGCCAACTACACTGTAAATCACGAGGGATATTCTCATACTGTCATATCCAAAACTCGTCCTGCTGCCAACGCGTTTCATGGATCGATACCATTTCACCAGCGTCTGTCATCCGCTGTTGTGTTTTTATCACCGGTGATGTCAAAACTTTGAGAACAGACTGGACACCTTTGACACTTAACTGCAGTTTGGACAAGAGCGCAGCTGCGCTGTTTTCAGTCATGTATCACAACGTTTATGAGTTGTAAAATCAAACTTTTCCCGTTATCACATGAATGATTTGATGTCTGAAAAAATACTTTCCTGTTAATCTAACTAGTCTTTATTTTTTTGTTATCAGTTATTTCCGATGTTGACTTGCTTATAAAGGTTTGTTTATTTTGCTCTCATTAGGTTTGTTTTTATCATGTTACGTTATTTTATGTACTTCAGACAACAAATCATTGAAAACCATGCAAGTAGATGAAAAGAAGATCCTGGTGAAATAAAAAAATCTAAACTTAACGACTAAATCAAACTAAACTTATGATTTCAAATGAATGCATATCTGTTGGTACGCAATGACAAAAAAAGCACAGTAAGGTCAGAAAGTTCCAATATACAATGCTATTATGAATTTCCCCGACACATGCCGTGCATAGATTTTGTCCATCCTATAACTACCAGTGAGAAATGAATTTGTGCAAGCAAAATCCTCATCTAGAGACTTTTACCTTCTAGGAGGCCATTATACCAGTTAGATTAGATTCTATTCCATGAGACAAGGAGCCCACCCCACTCTAGATATTCTTTGATCTTCAAGACAACTCTTCTTTATTCAAATAACTTCAATCTCAACCAATCCATTTTGTGGTCGTTCTAGTTTTGATTTCTCTGTCTACATCTGTGGATTTAATTGAGAAGTCTATAAAACAGTGCTGGTAGTATTTGCTTTCAATTCAACCAATTTTGGGCCTGCTTTATCTTTAGATTTTCTTGTCTCTCTTCATATCAGATCTCTCTCCAGTTGTAATTGCTCGACACCATAAGAAACATATATGCTAAAGATTGATTTGTTAAAGATTGGTCGCCATGTTCATTTTATTCACGTCATGCAGGTATTGTTTTCAACATAATGTATATCATGTGGCAACTATGTGGATGTAAACATTAATTGTATCAAGATAAGCGAACCTGATAAATTATGTTTTGTGAACTTGGTCGCCAGTTAGAGCGATCGAGAGTGACCAAAATGGTCGCATGGTAATGCAGAATAGACAAACTATCCACAGGGAAGCTTGATAATTGGCTACATTTCACTGCAGATGGGATTGAGAGGTACCCACTTGCGGTGATGGTGTTTATCCACTATGCGGATGTAAACTTTAACTGTATCAAGATAAGCGAACCTGATAAATTATGTTTTGTGAACTTGGTCGCCAGCTAGAGCGATCGAGAGTGACCAAAATGGTCGCATGGTAATGCAGAATAGACAAACTATACACAGGGAAGCTTGATAATTGGCTATCTTTCACTGCAGATGGGAGTGAAAGGTACCCTCTTGCTGTGATGGTGTTTATACATGGAGGCGGATATACGTACGGGGCGGGGAGTGCTTACGACGGAAGCGTGCTCGCCAGTCTAGGCAATGTCGTGGTGGTCACCATCAACTATCGCCTCGGTGCTTTCGGTAAGGAAAACCCTTTTTACCGCCGAGACTGATAAAGTGGCTCCCTTGATGTTTGAAGTGGAATGGGAGGGCGATTGTACTGAATTGCTGATTTGGAGCTAGAGATCGTAAATATGGATACTGTTCTGGGGAATCATGATATTCAGATAGGGAATATGCTCACAGTCACCGCAACGTGACTTTCGCAGATAACGCAATATGAGAGATATGTCAATGCTAAGTGCTTGATAAGTATACGGTAGATGTGTAGATGTAATCCTCATCCATGAATAAGTGGGCTTTTTAGTGCGTTTCTTTTATACATGGGAGACAGTTTGTCTCTGAAGATGGCATCACAGTTTACCACATTCTTTTGAGAAGTAAATAAAGCAAAGATTACGGCAAGCTGTATTTCATTTCGCTTACCATGCAATGTTTGCTTCTTCAAGGAACGTTTTTAAGGTCAAGATGCTATAGGTTCCGAAACGGCTGCTGTGTTCATGTTCTAGTACATCATAAGGGGGTACATTTCAAATAGACGTCTATGCTCATTAAATAATAAATTTTCTAAAACAATACCCAAAGCAAACGACAATCATAGCATGTAATTAACTAAAATGGCGTCGTTCAAAATGAAATGCTTATAATTTTTTTATCTTTTGCAAAATTTTCCTAATGAGTATCTGCACGTTCAACATCAATATGCCGAAAGCCCCCTCTGCAACTAGATTAGATCATAGTGCAAGGCACGTTTTTCCCATGTTGTTTATTACATGTCAAGATGTAAATTGTTCTTTATCTCTACAGTGCAAACTTCTTATCGAATTGTCATTGTCTGGTATTGTCATCGTGCCCCTGGGCATAAATGTAATGCCAGACTAGCATGTTAACATGGGAAGCATTCAGGATACACTGTCGGGTAAAGATACAATGGTCATAAGGAGGTTTAAAGGGGCTACATCAGGGCGTACAAACCCTCTCTCTGCCGGGACGGGCGCGGTACCGACTTCCAATGAACTTTGACCAGTTCTGACGTCACACGTGCAAAAAATCACGTGTCTACAGCTTTCGAATGACATAGCTGATGGAAACTTTTTTTTAGTTGGAGAACAGTATAGTTTTTCAAACTTTTCAAATTTTTGCAAACTTTTCAATTTTTATTTCATTTTATAGGTTTTCTGAGCACGGGTGACGCCAGTTCTCCGGGAAACTACGGTTTGTTGGACCAGATCGCGGCTCTGCAGTGGGTGAAGAACAACATCGACAGGTTCCACGGAGACCCTAGTCTCGTCACGCTGTTTGGGGTGGACACTGGAGCCGCGGCGGTCAACCTGCTCATGTTGACTCCCAATGCGGACGGTGAGCGAGGCTACAAAACTCTGACATGTTCCATTACCTTAGTACAAATCTATAGAAATCTCAGCCCCTTTAGTACATTCAATGTCAACCAGCACATGGAGAGATATAGCCGTCCTTTCCTCTGAACTTCAAGTCCCGCAACATCACACTGATACCCCCTTTCCACTAGGACGGCACTCGAGCTCTCGCCGCGCTCTCTCTGCGACCACAGATTTTACAGATCGCTCAACGAAATACATAGAAAAGAAACGAATGTTTTTACACTTTGTGTGTTTTGTTGGTCTGTTAATCACACTTTTACATTCTGTATGATATACAAAGTAAGAAATCAAAGGTTACATATATCTTAATTAGTCGCAGTGAGAGGGCAGCGCGATCGCCGTTTAGTGGAAAGGAGGCCTAAGTAACATACATTGCTATCCAGTTATGACAAGACGTTTCAATTATTGACAGGTAGGGTGTTTAAAGCTTTCTTATCTATCTACAGGCCTTTTTCGCCGGGCTATTCTGCAAAGTGGCTCCGCATTGGCTAGTTGGGCTCTTTCGACAGGAGGACGACGAATCACAAACCTTCTTGCAGAGCAGATCGATTGTTGTAAGCCGAACATCTCCAAGACGGTTGAGTGTCTAAGGAAGAAGCCGTACCAGGACATCATGTCAGCTGATATCAGGATGTTGGGGTCCCAGTTCTTTCCCATATTTGGGCCTGTGGTGGATGGTGACGTCATACCAGATAATCCGAAGAACCTTATGAGTGGTATAGGACATTTGAATACATATTGTTTATGAAGAAAAGCTCCGTTATCTTTCATACAACATTGTTGTGTCACGATCACACTTTGTGCGATAACATGATTCAACGTAATTGTACTTGAATAAGCCACTACATAGTACGAACTGGGCATGCGTGGCAAGCTCAAAGGTGTATGTCCCTACGTTATTAGTGGTTTTTAACAAGAGTAGGCTCGACACCATGTGTAGACTTGAATGTTTATGTCCTAGTGGCCTTTAACTTTGACATATTACCACAAATATATCACGATGTCATTATGCGCAGTTCTAATGGTAAACGTACATATAGTAGGTCGTGGTCGCGAATGCATGTGTATTTGTAATAATTCTTCATGAACTATGTATACTTACTGTTTATGCTTGTAATAGAAACATTTTACTGGTGTAGGTTGACAACAAATCTGGACATATCTTCTGCATCCAGGTGGTGGTCAGTTCTGGACATACGACGCTCTGCTCGGAGTGACCGAATCAGAGGGTTACATGTACATCAGCGATCTGCGGAACATCGAGGACGGCGTGTCCGCGGACGGCTTCAAACTCCTCATCAGCGACTTCGTCAACCAGCTCTTTCCGAACCGGGAGGCGGAAATTACCGACGCCGTGGCTTTCATCTACACCAACTGGGGGGAGGACACCAACAAAACTAGACGGAGTGGCCTCTTGCGAATGTTTACTGAACAACAAATGGGCGTGCCGTCCATTCAGACGGCGAACTTGCATTCCACTGGTAATACCAGAACCGGCACCTTCTTCTACACGTTTAACTACCGGCCCACCAGCAGCCCAACGCCGGACTGGGTGGAGGCTGCGCACGGGGAGGAGATTCCCTTCGTGTTCGGCGCACCTTTGATCTCAGACACGATTTTCAAAAACATGACCTTCACCAAACTTGAGTCTATGTTGAGTACCGCCATTATGACCTACTGGACCAACTTTGCTAAGACAGGGTAAGCCTAGAGATTTCTGGATTTTGTTTGCTCTTGAGGTCAGTTTAAATATCACATGAATGTCAGTTCCTTCTACAGCATGCATCCAATATCTTAAAACATGAATATTTACATCCGAAAATAATTTATCAGGTTGGTAGGTCATAGAATAGTTGAGAGTTTTCTTTTACACAAACAGTTAACAATTAGCATGTAATATTAGCTGGTTGCGTAAAAGAAAACTCTGAGAAAACTTTTGAATATTTACAGTTTCTTCTATTGTATAAATCAAATGCTTTTTTAAAATGCTAATAAATTGTTACTGTTTTGTTTATTATTGTATTCCACAGAAGTCCGAATGAGCCACGAAAACAGGAAACGACATTCCTTCACCTGAGACCAAACCGTTACGAAGACGTTCTGTGGAAGCCGTACAACAGCGAGATCGTCGGACAGGAAGGCGACAGTTACATGTACTTCGGTATGAGACCAAGAGTCCCCAGTGGGTATCGTTCCCAAAGAGTGGCATTCTGGAAAGAGCTCGTTCCCAAGCTCCTCAAACCTTCTCAAGTCGTTGGAAACGGGAACGCGTACCCGACTCACTCGCTGAACGAGCTGTGTGCACGTTTGGACGTGGGGAGGGCTATTTTAGTGGGTAACGAGGTGGTCCCAACTCGTGCTGTGGGTAATCAAAGAAATAGTCCCGTCACCTGTTTCCCCACCTCCCAAACCCCTACCGCGGACCCATCCTTACAGAGACCCAAAGTAGGCTTTGACATGACGTGGACTCCCAAATGGTCCAGCGTCGACAGACGTGACAGAAGTCGCGGTTACTCTTCAGAACTTAGCGTTGTCATCGCTGTGGGGACTTCGCTACTCTTCGTCAATGTTGTTGTCTTCGCTGTCTGCTATCATCGCAAGGAGAGGAAGTCTAAAGAGAAACCAGGAGCGCATACTCAAGACAAAGTCAGGTTAAAGGTCTCTGATGTTCAGGAAATGATTAAGATGATGGAGTTTCAGGACGCTACCTCCTTAGAAGCGGACGGGAATAAGACAGAGCTAGTGGACAGTACGACGATAAAGTCTTCTCGCCTTGTCTAGCAGTAATAAAGAAAAATCGTGTCGCTGGCTGCTTCCGAGTCACGTGCTGTTTCCGAGCATTGATGTATTTGTCCAACGTAAGAATAAATGCGATATGTGCCTGTCTTGTTGTTTTATTGTCTGAGGTCATGTTATTTGTTGGAATCGTGCTGATTTCTTCACAAACACCCCTTATCATAACACCTTTGTATAAGTAAGGCCATATTGATTTGATTATATGGATGACATCCACTTGGAATCCCAACTGTTGAGAACGTGCGAATAAAAAAAAGTTTGACCAAAGACAAGTTGCCTTCATTGTGAAATCTAAGTGGTTAGGAAGGTTGAACATATGACTGAACACATAGAAAATTGATTGATCTTGATTTGTCGTTTTTTTCGCATCTTCTTAGACCTGTGACATTAGCATAGTTACGTTTTCTGATATTTGTTTTGCAACCCATTACATATTTTTGCTTATTTTGAAGCTGGTTTGCACGTTTTACAGTATAGTTGAATTTTCTCATTTATTTTTGGAAGCGGCCGAAAAGTGATGTGCGCGCGGATGTCATCCATATAATCAAATCAACATGGCCTAACGTCATGTAGTGCATAATGTAAACATCCATATAACTGCTAGAAATAATTCTGAACTTAATCAACATAGCTGTAGCAAATTTAATTATATTCAATTGCCTGTGAAATTATCTATTGTGAGTACTCAATGAACAAGAAAGAAAGCAGCAGGGAGAAAAATATCCTCGTTTAGAATCGACTTCACAGAAAATTAGATCAAGAAGAACCTCTTTCATGACGTGCTATTGAAAATGCAGGACGTGTCCCTGGAATAGTGGCAATGAGCTATTCTCTCAATAATGGGTAAGGTAATGAATTAGTACTGTTTTCACTGTGCGTACGGTCAATGATTCAGCTGAGAGAACAACGATTATCTTTACAGTACTGCACAGAGACTTGTCATTGAAAGACGGATACAATTAATCGTAGAACGTTTTACGTCACAAAGACTAGCCTCTATCCGGCTCAGCGGATCGGTGGTCTAATAGTAGATATTGGACAAACAGAGTTACAAAAGTACGCTAGGGAGTCGACCGGCCAGAGGAGCTATTTTCTCGCCATCCATCTTGAAGTTCACTTATTTCTATCTAACATATATATATATAGGTGCGAAGTTTATTTCTTAACGAGAATGTTCAGAGCAAGGTCATTACACCACTTTAAGGCATTGAACTAAGAAGTTGTAAGAAATTGTATACTGAGATAACTGTGGAAATTTGTGTCAAAGGCTGATAAGTTGTAGTCAGGAGGGAAGCAGTTATCGTCGAGAGAGTTCAATAATTTGTCTGTACGGGGAAAGAAACTGTGACAGTAGGACTTGGAAACCGGCAATTGATCAGTAATATAGCGATGTGTGTAAAACCTGGTGTTGCGAAAGTAGAGAATCAATCCTTTAAATTTTTATCCGCGGTGAGAAAATAACTCCTTTGGCCGGCCTACTCCCCTAGTCGTATTGTTGTGACTATATTTGTCCTAATTCTACTACATTAGACTAGTGATTCGCAGGGCCTGGTAGAGGCTAACAAAGACATCTATGTTATGCTCCTCGACGTTTTATGCATGCAAGAATGCAAGTATATGAAATTCATCTTTGGAAGGTATAGAACAGTAAGGGTCCCATTTCGTCAACTAAGAGTTATAGAAAGTGCTGGATAAGTATTACCAACCTAAGTGCTGTCACAAGACAGGTACTGGGACTATAAAAGGTTCACAATGTCACTACAGTTGCCTGGTCAAAGTACATCAATCAGCAAACCTAATATCCGCATGACCATGAGAATGGGAGAAAAAACTATCAACAACGTCCATTTAAGTGGAAATAACGGCTGCATAATGATGCGCGAATGTTCCGCCCAGTTGCATGCCCTATTTCCGCCCGGTACAGAACCATAACAGACTCAGACCCCATTATGGCTATCTAGTGGACGAATTAGGTCGTAAAAGTTGCTCTCATAGGTCTGCCCAGCTGAGTCCATTTCAAATGAGCGATAGAGAGAGAAGACAGCGTACTGATGAAGCGAGTCTTCGCGGACCAAATAATCGCTGCTATTTTCCAATTACCAGACTGCCTTGCCTAATTCGAACGTGGAAATGTCTGCGTGCGGACGTACCATTTATATAGAATACAAAATAGTACTACCGTTACAAAATATTGAGAATCTAATAAGATATCATGTATTCTGCGCATGCAGTGTATGTAACACAAGGTCAGCATTTGCACTGATTCAATTCCATCCTACCCACTGAACCCTTAAGAGTATTTTCTTGTCTGAAAGGAGAATCATTTTATGTCCTCAAAATCAGCATATAAGCTAAAGGCCCGGCCCCTTGAAGGTGAGTGTTTATGAGTTTTGCCAACTAGACAATACAAGATCTTAATCAGGCGAAGAAAGATAAGTCCCTGGCTTCTTTCTAAAGGTCAATATACTTGTAAAGCCCTTTACCCTTTGTAGAAATAAGCTGTCAACAACCTTTGGAAAATATTAAAGCCTTATGAACTAGTTACAGTTCAACCAGGAGCCGTCACACCCAGTTTAGTCTCGCTACGGGACCGGTATCAGTGGATGAAAACACCATCTCAGGAATTCCGACATCGCCCAGAGGCCAACGAGGAGCGCCCGTGTGATTTATCTGAACTCTTCCGCACGTTAGATCGATTCAGTCCGGTACGCTGGGCACGGGCACGACGCTCCGAACTGGCTGGAGTGGAGTCCGTTTTGTGATTTTGATTTTATTACCTCCGTCAAGAAGGTTATGTCTTCGGTAGCATTTGTGTGTGTCTGTGTGTGTGTGTGTGTTTGTGTGTGTGTGTGTGTGTGTGTGTGTGTGTGTGTGTGTGTGTGTGTGTGTGTACGACATAACTCGACGATGCCTAAAAATGTACTGGCATTTGATATGTGGGTTAAGTCTTGATGAGGCCTTAAAATGATTAGATTGGTCCCCTAGCGCCTTGATGCGGTACTGCAGCGAAACGTCCTGTTTTGATATCTCGTTTGGACTTGAGTTTATTCCATTCTTTAACAGGAATCTGATAAGGTTGGCTACTATTACTTCGCATCTAAACCATAACTCCTGACAACACCGCACATATATATAACAGTCTATCTAGCACGAATTACTTCAATCATTTCAGACCGAATACTTATTTCAAGTATTGATGAAATATTTTCTACGTGTTAGTGACTATGATATAATAGGCGAGCTGAATATGCAGCACCAATATAAATTGTTGATACTTGATATCCTGCGATTGCCGAAGGGTGTCTGATGCACAATGGGTATGCCTCCCACTCAAATTGCGTGCACAGGTTTCCAATCTACCCACACCAACACACTTGAAGAAAAAGAAAGAACCTCGCTGAAGTCTCCCTCGTGACGCGAAGTCTGAAGAAATTGGCTGTAACTATCTCAAGTTTGAGATAATTGGACTCAGGTTGTGATCTCTTCGCCCCCAGGCCAGGGAAAGCTCCTCATGGTGTTTCCCTGGACGCTAGTTTGTCCCTCATTAGTCTGCCGTATTCTCAACAATCGATCACAGAAGCGATATAATTAATAGCCGGGATGAATGAAGGGCACATGTCACCGGTAGAAATTCGCGTTATAGCATTGATATTTCCTGGAGTATATCGCAGGTTTATGAAATACGACGTACAATTACTTAGGTACCGTCGTAAAATGAATGGGCAGATCTTGATTTTTCCTGCCTGTATTGCTCTCAAATGCATCTGTTAAACTTTATATTCACCCAGTGTTTGTGGCAAGGAAATGTACGTTGCATTTGCTCGAATTCTTTTCAAAAAGTGACAGATATTTCCAGCAAAAGTTGCATTTGTTCAGATTCTTTTCAAACAGTGACAAGTATTTCCACCAAACGTTGCATTTGTTCTAATTCTTTTCAGTGACAAATATTTCTACCAAAATATTTTTGAATTCTTTTCAAACGGTGACAAGTGTTTCTACCAAACGTTGCATTTGTTCGGATTCTTTTCAAACAGTGACAGATATTTCCACCAAACGTTGCATCTATTCAAATTCTTTTCGAACAGCTACAAATATTTCCATCAAACGTTGCATTTGTTCGAACTCTTTTCATACAAATTTTAGTATTTTTAGACCGTATTTCACAGTAGAGTCTGTGTTTAATAGGCTGAGAAACTGCTTCTTGTAAATAGATGACATTAGCTACCACAATTGCCTGTATGATTGCTTTAACGATCGGAGAGCCTCCTTAATCCTACCATTATTCCCCGTTATCACATTAAACTAATCAATAATTGAGTGAAAAACGTTTAGAGCTAATATGATTGTGATTTTCATAACTATTGCTCTCTTTAAAATGAAGGAATGGTTATATTTGTCATGGGATGCTCGTTTTCATTACTTTATTGTATAATATTGATAGCTTCTAGGCTTTCTATGGATCGTTAACGTTTCAAGACGTTCATGAATATTTGGAAACAGCGCATTTCAACACAGATATATCAATACAGTGCCTACACATGGGACGTGCCCCCGTAACCTCATAGTCGTAAGCAACAGCCCTCAGCTGACCCGGAAATCATAATGAATTACGATTGGGTTTCAATAGTTATAAGTGACTGAAATAAGATGTGACGCTCTAGCTAGAGGAGCAGTACGAGAGGGCTTATTTCTAATTTATCTAGTGAAATCTTATATTTCTCCGCGGTCAAACACAACGACACCTGTCCAGTTGGTTGATGAAGGAAAAAGTGTCGACGGATATCCAATGATATTGGACAAATACATGGTACGATAATACACATTTTCAAACTGCAAAATGTTTTTGCATGATCTTTCAATATAGGCCATATTGATCTGATTAAATTAATGACCTCCCCTGGGCGCCCTATGGCCTAAAATTGATGCAAACGTGTGGAAAAAAAGGGCAATCTACGTGGTCC